>NC_061513.1:333267517-333293158 GCF_022539505.1 Lolium rigidum | reverse complement strand
TACATACTCGTACTTTATTCAACTGTTACATCAAAACCCCCTGAATACTTGTCTCGTGAGCATTTACAGTGAATCCTTCATCGAAACTGCTTGTCAACACCTTCTGCTCCTCGTTGGGATCGACATTCTTACTTATCGAAGATACTACGATACACCCCCTATACTTGTGGGTCATCATATGACGCAATTGCTCATCATGCATGACTAGTGCATTTTGCTTTTGCATAGTTGCGAGAATGTTTGGACATGCATTTTTGTAAAAATGTATATTTGCCCTGCTGTTTCTGAATGTCATGGTTAATAATCTTCTTCACCTTTGTGATAGGATCCTGCTAAAGCTGAGAAGGAAGAGAAAAATGTCGGCACATGATGCCGTGTCGATCGGTGCGTGTGGCCAGCTCGATAGCGAAATGCAGCTACAAGCCGCCGGGTGGTTGGAGGCAGCAGGCATCAGTTGTTTATATGTCTGGTGATTGCAGCATCTTCTATCACCTACCATCCGCTGCCTTACCTACCCTAGCAGCATGTGCGTCCTTGGCTACATCTTGAACAGTGGAGCAAGAAATTCAACTAAGATATCATTCACGGATAGCACCAGAACGAGCCTGAGTTACCGGTGCGTGGCACGCGCACAATCAGCTGTCAACACTGTTGTCGAGAGATGCAGAGTGGGAAGCTCACAACTGCTGCGTCCTGGTGGGCTGAACAATTGTTGATCACTTTGATGTTTTGCCTGACGTCATGCATAAGATAACCAGCTGCTATTTTTAATAGTTAAATGTTAAGGTTAATAAGTTTGTTAAATTTGTGTAGCTCTAATTAGGAGTTTTGCAGCCTGTTGAGCCTTTTTCGCGGAATGGGTTGCTCTGTAGTAGTAGTAGAACAAGAAGTGAACATATATGTCACTCATTGGTAGCTGATGGTGTAAGAGCATCTCCAACAGTCGTTGTATCCAGCGTTGTATCTAAAAAAGTGACTAGTTTAGCGTGCGAGAGGCGCACTATATCTACCGCGCCGAAAAGAGCGCGTGGTACAAATCGCACGCAGAAACAACTACCCAGTTTTACAGCTCCAAAATTTAGAGCTTTTGGTGGAGGTGAATATGACCTCACGCCCGAAACATGAATATAACGAGCTGCAAAGTGCTTTTTCAGCGCAAAAATTTAGTGCAGCTGTTGGAAATGCTCTAAGGAAACTAGATTTCTTTACTATTATATTCGAGTTGGGGATGGTGTGCACTTTGACATCAAACATTGGAGTAATCCTAACCGTTGATCACCTAAAAATACACTCATCAAACCCACGTCGCTCTGGATGAAAAAAAGTTCAGAATTTATTGCCTACCAATCGGAGCACCATAAATTAAGGAAACTTCAAAAAATGGCTGAGGAAAAATAGATACAAATTTACTGCGTATCAATCAAATTGGCACAATAAAGAAAACAATCACCCGGTATCAACCAATCACGTCAAATATTGTAGGGTGTTTGGCAACTTAAGGGAATGTGAGTGGGAGTTTGATTGGAGAGTAGTCTTAGAAAGTTGATTATTGTTCACAATCCCACGTTTGGCAAGTGATAGGAATTAGTACGGGTGAGGATTTGACATGATTTTTTTGCCGTCCGTTAATCTATGATGATAATAACTGCCCCCTATTTCCATTTGTTGATCAACACTAATAATGGTCAGATTTGTTGGGTTCACACTTTCCTCTCTCATCTCCTTCATCCCGATCGGAAAAGGCAACACGGATTCACCTGGCCTAATCACGGCATGTCTTTAGGAAAGCAATCAGAGGTGCTTTATTTTCCTCTCTTCCTTGGTTCGCCGCCGCTATTCGGACGTCACCCAGCCCACAAACGATGCACCCCAGCAGCACCCACCCCTCTCTGTATCGGATCCATCTTCCAATGATGCTGGAATCCGATGCCTTCACCGCACAGACTTAGGACGCGTCGTAGCGGCGGTGGCCGTGGGATTCAGTCCGTCCGAGGAGCCGTAGACGGTGCTTTCAGCGGATCCATTCGGGCAGCTTGAAGTGGCGTGGAAGATCACCTCCATCGCGATGGCGTCCCACATTGGACGGCTTGAGGCTTAGGCCGAGGGGATGCGCTCAGCTCGCCCAGGCGGCCCTGCCTTCCACCGTCGACGAGGACCTCGACCAACGAGTCAGCAGCTCAAGTCCGCGCTAGCGCTCGCCACCTCCGCCTCAACCGCGCCGGCAAATAGAAGGTAAGTTTCTTTGCTAGCTGCAGATTGTTGTGTCAAGTGGATTCACCATTGACTTTGGAGATCTTCGATGTTAAAATCTTAATTTTTCGATGTACCACCTACTGAATATTCTTGAAGTCCCCTATGTTGTGTTTTGTCAGTCTTTATCCTTCTCATTCTTGAAAACAACGTGATCCATCCTCAGTTCATGCCCGGGATTGCAAATTATATGCAAGTGAACCTACTCATTGGTATAAAAAAACATAGAATTTATCTGCCACTATAGCCGTATAGAGTTTTTGCTTGTTACTACTTCCGTAAAAAAACATAAAAAATGTTGCTTGATCTTCCTCGACGCCGTCGCCGACATCTACTGTAAGAGAAACCGGCATCGTGTGCTGTATTTCTTTGTTTCTTTTTTTGCAATTTGGAGTTCACAAAAACTCGCAATTACAGGCTCTATTTGGTTCGATTAGAAACATACAAGATTACCACAAACAATCTGATATCAGAGATGGAACCATCATATTTTGCATTCAAACTTTTCCTCGTCATGTCTTATGTTTTGTCTGATTATTGGTTGATTTTCTTGGTTATTAATTTTTTATTTGAAGAAGAATAATATGTTATGGTTTGATTACATACAACAACCGAGGATGCAAGAGAAAATATATTGTGTCCCTTTGGTTCATGGTCTTGAAGAAGGAAAGCACTAGACCTTCTTTGTGACATATTCTGATGAATGTCGGAAACTTATTCACTTAGATTTCAAGTAATTTGCACCATGCCAAATTTATTAAGTCTTGTACGTATTAACAAACACTAATGTTACGGTACAAGTGTTATGCCACAGAATGGTTCTCTTCATATGTACTTCTTGAGTTATTTTGAGGGGGGGTGTGACTTTCGAGCGGACTAGAGGAGGAAGACAACATGCTCTCTTTTTGCAAGATGAGGGGAAAAAATGGAGGCATGAGGTTAATGAATAATGCATTTTCTAAAATAAGAGGAAGATTGATTGACTTATGCAGTGAACGCACGGGTATTCACTTTGACATCCAATATTGGAGAAATCGTAATCGTCGATCATTCATCAAATTGCCGTCCAAAACATGCATCAAACCCGTGCCACACCGGATGGAAAAAGTTAAGAATTATTTCCTACCAATCAGATTGCCATAAATCAAGGAAATGTCCAATGTTTCTAAGGGAAAACTAAATATTTATTACGTATCAATAAAATCCCCACAATAAAGGAAACAATCACCCCAGTATCAAACAATCACGTTTAGTATCTCGGCAGACAAGAAAGCAATCAAGGTAATCTCACCAAGAATGTTTCACCCTCCCTTCGTTGGTGTCATTCGCGTCTCACTCCATTCCGCCCGCCCATCGCCTCACCCTTCGCTCTTAACCAACACTCCTCTCGATCCTCCTCTCCCACCCAGGCATGGCCACCATTCCTGTGGGTGACCAACCATGGCGCCGCTCAGCTATGGCCTCCAACGGGGATCTCAAGGACCTGCTCGCCGAGGCCCAAGCTAGACTCGGGAGCGACATATAAGTGTTGTCCCTCCTCGAGGTTGACCTGACACGACAACTTTGAGGTGCCCGAAGCTTGCGCCCTGCACGGATGACATGGAGGGACCGGCGCGGCCCCAGAGCCTAGATCATGGATGCAGCCGTGCCTATTGTCAGTACCAAAACGGTATTGATTGATATAGTGAGATTTTCAGGGATTTTTGTTGAACAAAATGTTTTATTATTTTTGGAATTGTGATGTACTCCATACTGTTAGGTTGCACCTTCGATACTGAATAATATCAGCTTACCTTTGAAGAGTTCTGTGAATTCTTAAGAGAGTAGATATACTGTACTCTTGCTCCATTGCAAATTTTAGAATAGTCTATTTTTTGCCCGTCTTCTCTGTTTGGATTTATTTACTAATTATAAACTGTTTTTTTCTTTGCTTGGATTGGCACTAGAGTAAGAAGTAAAAGAGTTATTTTGTAGTGTTGCTAAGATTTTATTTGTGTTGTTTCATATGGATTTACCAACCTTTGTTAAGTTCTCAGATTCCAGGCTTGGAAAAATGATAAGGATGTCTGCAATAGAGTTCACTGATTGACAACCCTGACTATCCTTCCACTAACTGCCAAGAGGGGACATGCAACAACAAGGTTGCAATGACCGTGACGTGGTGCGACTGTTCAAGTGTTAGGGGCAAGGACTGGTGCTCCTTTAGTACTCCTTTCATGCACATGAATAGGTAAAATTAAATGGTGGGATTTCTTCAGGTTGGTTATCAAGATGTTAGTGCTTGGTTCTTATATATATTATGTCATCAGTTCCTATTCTTTTTGGTTAGAAATGATATGTTCTTGACTGACCACATTTTGGCTTATGTGCTTGTATGTTTTGCCTAAATATTGTTTTAGATTCAGATAATACATACCATAGTATTTTATTTTGCTTCACTTCGGTTCAAATTTATCGTTGCAGTTTGGAACCAACAAAGTATACCCATTGTTGCAGTTTGTTTGAGTTGTGTGAATGGAAGAAATTTTGAAACTAATTTGTTTCGTAGCAATGCACTTCTATCTTTCCTATACACTTCCAATGCTAAATCAGATAGCTAAGGTGAAGGGTGATGAAATGGATGTTGGTGTACTAGGTACTTTGGTAGTGTTACTGTTAAATAATCATTGGATGGAGAAGATTAGTTTCTTTGATGTAATGAAGTAAAAAAAATTCCATACTGATTTGTTGTCTGGTTTACAGGAGAGAGCGAGTTGGTAGGAATGAGTCATGATTTTTACAAAGTACGGTCGAATTATTTTTGGAAACTATATGGCTATCTTTTCAATACAAGTGAACTTTTATGTGTATTATGTCTATTATATGTGAGAAGAAAAAAAATCTAGAAAGCCGTAGCAACGCACGGGCATTCAACTAGTATATGTCAAAGTTTGAGAAATGAGAATCTAACTAGGGCAGGTTCAAGATACCTACATTTTTAATGGACTGTGTTTGTGTCCAATGTTTGGCCTGGCCCAGATTCCGTTTGTCGATATCAATTGCAACATGTAGAATTTGCTTTAGCAATCTTGCTTTATTGCTGAAGCCGCGATCTAATGCTGAAAATTAGCTTCAATTCTTCTGTACGTATATTATACTAGCACATACCAAGGAAAGAAACAATCTAATAGATTAAATATATTGTGTTCACTTTGTAAATATTTCTTTAGCATGTACATCATAGAGAGCTTAAATAGACGCTGAAGAGAAAGATAAATAACACGAAGCCGGGTTATTAGCTAAGCATCTATCCCAGCGCATTTAAGGCGCTAGCTTGAACCGAAAGAGCTAGTAGTGCGGCTGAAAAAAATGCCTTAGCGCCCAACTTGACTTTCAGCGTGAACGCATAGCCGAATCACCGGGATCGGATGTGAGATAGGGGATGCGTTGTAGATAGCGTAACCAACTCAAATAATTTGCTATGGCGCCCATCCAAGGTAATGGAGGAAGTACATCACCAATTCCATAATTGAATCCCTGCTAGAAATTAGCCTAGCACATATGGAACGTTTGGTCGCTCGTGGGGGCCGCTTGGATGCTTTCCGTGAATTAACTGGGATTTCATCACAATATTAAACGGGACATTAATATCCTCACCCAGTAAATATGGAACGACACATAGTATCAACAGGCACATAATTCACGCCCTGATTTTGCCCCAGAAATTTCGAAGCTATCTTCCCTCCAACTTTAGGTTGGCTATAACTATGAGGAGGGATGTAGCTAACACATGCATCGCGTGTAACATGAACCTTTTTCTATGTGTGTTTTGACTAAGAGACCAATCATTAATGATATTGGAGAAGCCATCCAAAATTGCTAGTAATATTTGATATGATGTTTGTTCGTGTTAATCCATATACAAGTCGTTAAAGAATCGTTTGTTCAAGCTAGAATCTCTTAAGGGCATGTACAACATAGAGTGCCTAGATAGATGCTTGAGAGAAAGATAATACCGCGACTTGACTTTAGCTAAGCTTCTAAGCTCCCAGCGCACACTCCTTATTTGAGGCGCTAGCTTGAACGGAAAGAGCTAGCAGTGCGGCTGAAAAAAATTCCTTGGCCCCCGACTTGACTTTCAACAGAATGCCCCAATCGTATGTGAGATAGCTGCTGCTTGTAGATGCCGATAACTTATCCGAGGTAATGGAGGAAGTAGATCACCAATTCTTTAATTGACTCCCCGCTAGAAATTACTAGCATTCTGGCCTCGCGGATGCCTTCCAATAATTATACAAAATTTCATCACGGTATTAAACGGGACATTAATCTCCTCATCCCAGTAAATATGAAATCTTTTCCAGCACCAACTCAGCCATCCGTGGGAGTAGGCATCTCAACACTCGGTCGCATAGTATCAGCACGCACACAATTCGCACCCTAAATTCGTCCCAGAAATTTTGAACCTATCTTCCCTCCATCTTTGGGTTGGCTATAAATATGAGGTGGGATGTAGCCAACGCGTGAAGTCATATGTGAAAACTTAGACTCTTCACCAATTTACAATGGTACTGGTACAACTCTTCACCAGTTTACCACTCTTCCAATTTACCTCTCTTCACCAATTTACCACTCTTCCAATTTACCATACCCCCAATTACAATGGTACATTTTCCATACTCCACCAATTTACGACGGTGAAGTTTGATTGAATCCAGCTCTAAAAAGGTGGCGTGATTTCCTGGACAGTCATGTTTTTCAAGAAAAAAACTAAGAGACCAATCATTAATGATATTGGAAAACTTTTCCAAATTGGTAGTATTTGATATGATGTTTGTTCTCGTTAATCCGTACGCAAGTCCATAAGGAATCGTTTGTTCAAGCTGGAACATCGGAGAATAATGAATAGATAGACGCTTGAGAGAAAGGTTAATAGCCGGGTTATTAGCTAGGAGTGTAGGCTCCTGGCGCACGCTCCTTGTTTGAGGTGCTAGCTTGAACGGAAAGAGCTAGTAGTGCGGCTGAAAAAATGCATTATCTCCCAGCTCAACTTTCAGCGTTGAGAGAATGGTTAAATAGGAGAATCCCCGGAACTTGTGGGACTAATTAAGGCCTAATTGCTAGGAGATCTATCTTAGCGCCAAAGATAGCGGCTACATTGTAGATTCCATATCCAACTGCATAATTTGCTCTGATCGATGCCAAATCCGAGGTATCAGAGGAGGAAGTGCATCCATAATTCCATAATTGATTTTCCGCTAGAAATAAGCCCAGTAGATATGGAAAGTTTGGCCGCTCAGATGCCTTTCGTTAATTAACCGGGATTTCATCACAATATTAAACGAAACATTAATCTCTTCACCCCAGTAGATATGGAAGGTTTGGTCTTTTCCAGCACCAACTCAGCCAATTCGTGGGATTTGCATTTCAGGCTCCATCGCACGGTATCTGAGCAGGCACATAATTCGCGCCCTGATTTTGCCTCTGAAATTCTGAACCTACCTTCCCTCCATATTTGGGTTGGCTATAAAAATGAGGAGGGGTGTAGCCAACGCGTGCGTCGTGTGTGACGACTTAGACTTTTGACTCTTTACTCGTCGAGGAGAGGAGAGGAGACGACGCCTTGCTCTGTCGTCAACTCGGTCACCTAACTTGATCGTCCATTTTCTCGTCGCCGGCTGGTAATCCTTTGTCCTTTGCTTTTGTTGGTTGCATCAATCCACTTGTTGCGAGATGTTTCCTCCCCGATCTGGTTTCCTGTTGTCCTTGTCTTAGATTAGTTTCTTCTGATGCGTTGCGTTTCGTTTTAAATCGGCAGGCAGCGGGGGCTTTTCGTGCATCGGAGCTAAAGCTTCTCATGGTTTTCCCATCCTTCTTGAGGATATGCTTTTAAGATCAAGCCTATATTAGTCTGCGGCGGGCGGCAACCGCAAAGTAGAGCCCGAGGGCTATGGCGAGGACGGCGAGCACCCACATGCCGAACTTCGGCTGGAGGCTCGGCACCGTGCTGGGGACGGAGAGCGCCATGGGGAAGCTCAGGAACAGCGAGATCGCCCACGGGACGATCCTGACCCGTCGCAGCTCGGTGGCGGCCGCCGGGTCGGCGTCGCCCCGCAGGAGCTCGTGCCTCCTCAGGCACAGGTAGAGCATCCCGACGCCGTAGTAGGTGGTGCCGTAGTCGCCGACCACGCGCACGAGGTCGTGCGCGTCATGGCGCGCGCTGTACAACCCCCACGCGAAGCCGCCCGTGACGAGAGCGAGAGGATCGCCCAGAGCGCCCATCGATGGCCCAGCTGTGCCGTCTTTGGCGGCGCAGGTTCTCGCGTGACGAGGAAGGGGGTCGCGGCGGGCTCCATGCGCGCCACTGGACGCCGGGCAAGGTGGTCGGCGTGAGCTTACGGTGTAGCTTTTTTTTTTTTGACGATCTACAGTATTTGCTTACGGTGTAGCTCACCTGCTGCTTTCCGGCGTAGGGGAACTGACTGCACTGCGGCGGTGGTGATGCTTGGTTGCGACTTGCGAGCAGCGGCTGCTCTTTATGGCCAGGACAGAGATAGGAGTAGCAATGTAGCATAGAGAAGATGCTGGGCAGTGGTTCTGTACACAGTTTGTTCTTTTTTTCTGTTTGTTTTAGATGACTCTGTCCATAATTTGGAGCAAATATATCGGCAAGCGCGTCTGAATGCTTCGCCCCGACTCCTCAGATATGGTCATGCGCTCATGGCAAATGGTAGCTACAACAAGTTTAGAACTATTCAAGTTGTTGAGAACCAACCTGTGGTTGGATGGTTAGGAGGGCAGTGGCACCCCCAGCCCATCAGAGTTTAAATCCCAGATTTGACATTTTGGTGTCTCATAAAGGCGGAATATTCTTCAGTGGGAGGCGACGTTCCCGTCGACAGCGAGGCGCCTGTGGTGACTTCGTCAATCTCAAGACCTGCCGGATCAATTCTTCAACCAGTCTCTTGGAGGTGCTCATAGGGGTAGGGTGTGCGTGTGTGCGTTCATAGGGGTGAGTGTGTGCGCGTATGTATGAGCGTCTTTGATTGTACTGTGTTTCGCAAAAAAAAAACTATTCAAGTTGTTACTCTATTCTTTTTTTGGAGCAACTAATTCTTATTCGATTGAAAATTAACTTAATTATTGGTAAGGTAATAATATCATTAGATCTCAGTTGTAACCATGTTGCAATTCATGAATGAATGAATCACGAAACAAATTTAACGGTTTGAAAGCTTTTTTCTTAGTTACAACGAACGTGCAACCCATAACTTAATCTAATCACGACACAATCCCAACAATTAAAGTGCATCTTTCTCGGGATCAACCGCACGTGTAACAAGGAAGATGTGACTTGGAACCATATTGCAATTTATGATTAGCACAAATCACGATGCAAGATAGTATTGTAAGAGTCGAGCGAGAACTATTACTTATGGTTAGCATTAATAACGAGACAAGGTAGTGTTATAGGAGTCGACTGAAAATTAGCAAAACCATTAATTTTGTTCGGGTTCTGTAGTTGAATTTTGTGACATGTTACGGCTGTACGTGGCCCACCTTGGATTTTAGATTTTTTTCCTACTACCCATAATATTCTTTCTACAATTTGGCTGAGGTGGTCTTTTTTTCTTATCATTCTAGTGAGGACAAGGCGTGCTCTCGAGTGTCTCGATAATCTATATCTCAGCGCCGCCCATCTTCTTCCACCGCATCCACCTACTCACTGACTTTGCTCGCCGCTCGGTTGTTGCACCCTCGACTCCCGCTCGCCGCTATCATCAAACCGATACAAAAAACGACTTTGTCCATGATTCATGTGGCTATATTTTGTTGAGCTGTATGATACTGTAAAGTAGGAGTATTTGTTTGGGCACAAGAATTTTGTGCATTTTAGTTTCAATGTCAGAATATCGTGGACCCAGACAGGAAGAAAACTAGAACGGCACCAAAACTAACAGGGTCAATATAGTACAGCACAATTTGTCGGTGTTGGCGGTGTTAACCGACCATGGCAGAATAGTTTACCACTAAAAATAAATTTAGTACAGCACAATTTGTGGGTGGCTACAAGGAGGAGGCCTGGTGCGGGCACGGAGAAGAACTAATTTTTCTTGCCAGCTCACGTGACATCGGCAACCACGCCACGTCTTCCCTTGTAGCCACACGAGGGCCCCACACGCCAGGGCCGCGCGGCCAAGGGCCAGGCCGCGCCGCCCTGTTGTGTCGGCGCCTCGTGGCCCCACTTCCTTCCCCCTTCGGTCTTCTGGAAGCTTCGTGCAAAAATAGGACCCTGGGCGTTGATTTCGTCCAATTCCGAGAATATTTCCTTTGTAGGATTTCTGAAACCAAAAACAGCAGAAAACAGCAAAGCTGGCTCTTCGGCATCTCGTTAATAGGTTAGTGCCGGAAAATGCATAAATACGACATACAATGTGTATAAAACATATAGATATCATCAATAATGTGGCATGGAACATAAGAAATTATCGATACGTCGGAGACGTATCAGTATGTCCTCACATTTTCCTTTTACCAACAAGGTATTTTTTCTTCCATTTTGTCTATTCATGGATAGGATTACATATGTGATCTTGTTTGACCTTTGGAAGATCCAATCGCAGAGAGATGGAGCAAAAGAAGAGGCTGCATGTATACAAAGGAAGAAGGTGAGAAATTGAAGGCTCAAATCGGTGGAATTCAACCGAAGGAATATGTTGAAAAGAGATCCATGAGAGGTTTAACAAGAACAAAAAAAGTGGGGAAGAAAGAACACAATCATCTCTCACACATAGATGACACATAACTAATGAATGTACCAACAAAACAAGATACTGTAAACTAGATTTATTTGCATGAATGCATGAATGTACCAACAAAACAAGATACTGTAGACTAGCAACGTAGCATAGAGAAAATGCTGGGCAGTGGTTCTGTACACAATTTGTTCTTTTTTTCTGTTTGTTTTAGATGACTCTGTCCATAATTTGGAGCAAATATATCGGCAAGCGCGTCTGAATGCTTCGCCCCGACTCCTCAGATATGGTCATGCGCTCATGGCAAGTGGTAGCTACAACAAGTTTAGAACTATTCAATTTGTTACTCTATTCTTTTTTTGGAGCAACTAATTCTTATTCGATTGAAAATTAAATTAATTATTGGTAAGGTAATATCATTAGATCTCAGTTGTAACCATGTTGCAATTCATGAATGAATGAATCACGAAACAAATTTAACGGTTTGAAAGCTTTTTTCTTAGTTACAACCAACGTGCAACCCATAACTCAATCTAATCACGACACAATTCCAACAATTCCAGTGCATTTTTCTCGGGATCAACCGCACGTGTAACAAGCAAGATGTCACTTGGAACCCATATTGCAATTTATGATTAGCATAAATCACGATGCAAGATAGTATTTTAAGAGTCGAGCGAGAACTATTACTTATGGTTAGCATTAACAACGAGACAAAGTAGTGTTATAGGAGTCGACTGAAAATTAGCAAAACCGTTAATTTTGTTCGGGTTCTGTAGTTGAATTTTGTGACATGTTACGGCTGTACGTGGCTCACCTTAGATTTTAGATTTTTTTTTCCTACTACCCATAATATTCTTTCTAGAATTTGGCTGAGGTGGTCTTTTTTTCTTATCATTCTAGTGAGGACAAGGCGTGCTCTCGAGTGTCTCGACACCCTGAATCCCCCGTCTGCGCCTCATCCCCATCTCTGTATCTCAACGCCGCCCATCTTCCCCCACCAATGAATCCCCACGCCGCCCATCTTCTTCCACCGCATCCAACTACACACCGACTTTGCCCGCCACTCGGTTGCTGTGCCCGGCTCCCGCTCGCCTCTATCATCAAACCGATACAAAACGACTTTGTCCATGATTCATGTGACTGTATTTTTTTGAGCTGTATGATACTGTAAAGTAGGAGTATTGGTTTGGGCACAAGAATTTTGTGCATTTTAGTTTCAATGTCAGAATATCGTGGACCCAGACAGGAAGAAAACTAGAACGGCGCCAAAACTAACAGGGTCAATATAGTACAGCACAATTTGTCGGTGTTGGCGGTGTTAACCGACCATGGCAGAATAGTTTACCACTAAAAATAAATTTATTAGAAAACAATTTTATACAAAATTAAGAAAATGAAACAATAGCCAGGTCCAGGTACAGTTCAGACCCTCTGCTCCGAGGACACCTCACGGAGATCCCTCCCGTCAGTCTGCGTCCGGCGCGCGGCGCCCGCACGGACGAAGAAGAAGTAGAAGCCGACGGCTATGCAGACGGTGGTGAAGACCCAGACGGCGATCTTGAACCCCGCGCTGGGCATGGCGTCGGCGACGCGTGCGGCGACGGTGTTGGCGAGCGCGACGGAGACGCACCACACGGCCATCCTGACCCGCCACCGCTCCGCCGCGACCGCCGGCGCCGGGTCGTCGCGGCGCAGGATGATTGTTTGCAGAGAAAACAGTAAAACAAGTATTGCAGCAGATTTGTATTTCAGTATTAAAGAATGGATCGGGGTCCACAGTTCACTAGAGGTGTCTCTCCCATAAGATAAAAGCATGTTGGGTGAACAAATTACAGTCGGGCAATTGACAAATAGAGAGGGCATAACAATGCACATACATGACATGATAAGTATAGTGAGATTTAATTGGGCATTACGACAAAGTACATAGACCGCCATCCAACTGCATCTATGCCTAAAAACTCCACCTTCAGGTTATCATCCGAACCCCTCCCAGTATTAAGTTGCAAAGCAACAGACAATTGCATTAAGTATGGTGCGTAATGTAATCAACAACTACATCCTCGGACATAGCGCCAATGTTTTATCCCTAGTGGCAACAGCACAACACAACCTTAGAACTTTCTGTCACTGTCCCAGGTGTCAATGCAGGCATGAACCCACTATCGAGCATAAGTACTCCCTCTTGGAGTTAAAAGCAAAAACTTGGCCAGAGCCTCTACTAGTAACGGAGAGCATGCAAGATCATAAACAACACATATGTAATAACTTGATAATTAACATGACATGGTATTCTCTATCCATCGGATCCCGACAAACACAACATATAGAATTACGGATAGATGATCTTGATCATGTTAGGCAGCTCACAAGATCCAACAATGAAGCACAATGAGGAGAAGACAACCATCTAGCTACTGCTATGGACCCATAGTCCAGGGGTGAACTACTCACTCATCACTCCGGAGGCGACCATGGCGGTGTAGAGTCCTCCGGGAGATGAATCCCCTCTCCGGCAGGGTGCCGGAGGAGATCTCCGTAATCCCCGAGATGGGATCGGCGGCGACGGCGTCTCGATAAGGTTTTCCGTATCGTGGTTTTTCGCCTCAGGGGTTTCGCGACGGAGGCTTTAAGTAGGCGGAAGGGCAGAGTCGGGGGCTAACGAGGGGCCCACACTATAGGTCGGCGCGGCCAGGGCTTGGGCCGCGCCGCCCTATAGTTTGGCCACCTCGTGGCCCCACTTCGTGTGTTCTTCGGTCTTCTGGAAGCTCCGTGGAAAAATAGGGCCCTGGGTTTTCGTTTCGTCCAATTCCGAGAATATTTCGTTACTAGGATTTCTGAAACCAAAAACAGCAGAAAACGAGAGCGGCACTTCGGCATCTTGTTAATAGGTTAGTTCCAGAAAATGCACGAATATGACATAAAGTGTGCATAAAACATGTAGGTATCATCAATAATATGGCATAGAACATAAGAAATTATCGATACGTCGGAGACGTATCACACCCTGGACTATGGGTCCATAGCAGTAGCTAGATGGTTGTCTTCTCCTCATTGTGCTTCATTGTTGGATCTTGTGAGCTGCCTAACATGATCAAGATCATCTATCTGTAATTCTATATGTTGTGTTTGTCGGGATCCGATGGATAGAGAATACTATGTCATGTTAATTATCAAGTTATTACATATGTGTTGTTTATGATCTTGCATGCTCTCCGTTACTAGTAGAGGCTCCGGCCAAGTTTTTACTTTTAACTCCAAGAGGGAGTATTTATGCTCGATAGTGGGTTCATGCCCGCATTGACACCTGGGACGAGTGACGAAAGTTCTAAGGTTGTGTTGTGCTGTTGCCACTAGGGATAAAACATTGGCGCTATGTCCGAGGATGTAGTTGTTGATTACATTACGCACCATACTTAATGCAATTGTCTGTTGCTTTGCAACTTAATATCGGAAGGGGTTCGGATGATAACACTGAAGGTGGACTTTTTAGGCATAGATGCGGTTGGATGGCGGTCTATGTACTTTGTCGTAATGCCCAATTAAATCTCACTATACTTATCATGTCATGTATGTGCATTGTTATGCCCTCTCTATTTGTCAATTGCCCGACTGTAATTTGTTCACCCAACATGCTTTTATCTTATGGGAGAGACACCTCTAGTGAACTGTGGACCCCGGTCCATTCTTTTAATACTGAAATACAAATCTGCTGCAATACTTGTTTTTACTTTTTTCTCTGCAAACAATCATCTTCCACACAATACGGTTAATCCTTTGTTACAGCAAGCCGGTGAGATTGACAACCTCACTTGTTTCGTTGGGGCAAAGTACTTTGGTTGTGTTGTGCAGGTTCCACGTTGGCGCCGGAATCCCTGGTGTTGCGCCGCACTACATCCCGCCGCCATCAACCTTCAACGTGCTTCTTGGCTCCTCCTGGTTCGATAAACCTTGGTTTCTTTCTGACGGAAAACTTGCTGCTGTGCGCATCATACCTTCCTCTTGGGGTTGCCCAACGAACGTGTGAAATACACGCCATCAAACGGCCAGCATTTCTTCCCCATGACGTCGGTCGGGTGGATAGTGTGAGCTCTGGCAATGATGTGGTCGGGGAAATGGGCGCCGGCAGCGTTCCTTTAAGAGACTCGGACGCCATCTCGCCTTCAATGTCCTGCTACTGCGACGCCACCCAGTAGTACACACTCGTGGAAGCCGAAGCGCGTCATTAATGAGGCCCTGGAAAATCTGCAGCGCGCCGCCCGTAAGTAATGCTGTGGAAGATGAAGCATATGTGCCCCTGCCATGCGGGCCCATGCGAGGACCTGGCGGACGACCGATGCGTCCGCGCAGCGTCCGCAGAGACGAAAATCTGACGCATATTTGAGCCAGGTTTGCATCACCGCAGGCGCTCCGATCACTATGCGTCGTCCCGCTGAAGGTGATACCAGACGTATTTTCGGCTCGGACGAACGCAAACGATTGTTCAACGTTAGTTTACGTCGGCCCGTTGAAGATGCCCTTAGTATGCGACGGCGCTGCCTGTAGTTGTCGAAGCTGAGGGAGTTCATGGCGCAGAAAGCCACAGCATATCCTTGCGGCGACGTCCTTGTGGTTCTCACGTTAAATCCTCAGTTATATATTAATGATTTGTTTTATTAGCAATTACAACAAAGTAGTGTGTGTTGTGGTGGTATATGCGTCCAGATTCTGGCAGGTGATTTTGTGTTCGAATTTCCACTCACACTTATTAATTTTAATTGTTCCTTGTTGTACCGGTAGGTGCGACCCACATGGTGAGGCAGCACCAACATCAATTTGTGCCAGAGAAAAAATAGGGAGGGTTCTTTTTGTAAAATTTACAATGCCACATGTTGGCTTTCAATTGGTTTGGGACCATTTTACTCCTTCGATATAAGTTATGGGACCGCGGGTTCACATTTTTCAAGTTGTGGGACTAATTTGCACGTTGATGACAAGTTGTGGGACTTGTAGTGTATATAGCTCATAAAATAGTCCCAATAATTATTGTCTGTGCTAGCTTGATTTCCATAATCTGCATCTTTCCACAACTATATTTATTTTTGTTGTTTGAGTATTGTAAGAAAAGTTGTGATCGGTCAACACTCTATTTGTTGTATGTATTGCCGCTCACAATGCATATTTAAGATAGATGGTATGACCTATTCATACTGAAAATTTCAGAATTCGTGTTTATTTAAAGATAGTGTCCAAATTGTTTAAACTTTTGTTTCAAGATAGAATCCATAAGATTAATAATCACAGTATAATACATATTTAAGGACATTGTTTTTTCATTTCCTTTCTGTCCTACAAACACATATTCGAGTCATGTGCCATAATTCAATTATGCAGGTTAAGTTCCATCCAAGTTAATAATCTGTCAATCTCCCTAGTTCGATCTTTTTGATTAGTACTATACGCTGGTGTTATTTCTAGTATAATAGTACATTATTTCAATACTAAGCTTACTCAAGTACATGTTGAGTATATATAAATTTCTCAAATTCAAATGCCATCAATAATCATTTCAAATCAACAATAAGTCCTAACAAAGCAAACTCGTGGTCAATGAATCCAGAAAGAGGTGCCAAAAACAATACAAGTATTATTTGATAATAGTAGTGGTACAATTCTTACAAGAACCCACGTTCTGATGAAATGCCTGATTATACAAGACAAAAATATTGAGTAAATTAACCACATCCATTCTTTTTTTATTGTGTTTCCCATCTTGATCTTATGATTTTGCCTCCGTGTTGCTGGGCCTTGAAAAGACACATGAAAGTGAAACAGAAACAATGGGCACGATCGCAGAAGTCTCATATATTCAGTTGAACTGTACATCAATGGAACAGTAGTAGTTGGCCATTAATTCTGGGCGAAAGGGGAAAGGGTTCCCCTTTACGGCAGTAGCGATGTTGGGCTGGCGAGCGGCCATGCCATGGTGGTCCTGTTCATCCGTGGGGGTTGGCTCTGCCCTCTTCCGTCGTTTCTTCTTCGCTGCGTCTTCTTCCTGCAGCTTCAGTTTGATGTGGTAGTTGCTCCGGCGATGATGGTGGTCTCGGTGATGTTTCTTGCCGTCTCTAATGGCGTCCCCTTTGGCAGTCTAGCTCCATCTTTTTCCCTGTGTTCTTGGGGGAACTCCTTCACCTCCCGACGGTACGGTGCCCTTCGATCCAGGGCGAGGGATAAGGGACTCTTTCCGGAGGCAGAGACGGTGGAGGTTGGATCTAGATTTTCCCGGTGGGTGCGGACGACGACACGGTCTGGTGGCCTGCCCAAGCTCTCGCTGCCTTCCTGGTGCTCTCCTCGATGTCTAGCTGTGGTGTAGGCGTTCTAAGTGTTGTTCTTGTTTCGATTTTAGTTTGCTTGTGTTGCCTGTTTCCGTGAGCTGTTTGTAAGGCCTTATGTTTAAAATATTTTATGCACGCTCTCAAGTTTTGCGAAAACCTGATATTTTTATATCCTATGTAAAAAAGATAAGAAAATGTATGGTAAAAAGCTTTTTTTAGCAACGGAAACAAACTTTACAAAAAGAAAAACGGAACAATGGCTACTTCCCATACCAGTTACCACAGTTCAGAGCTTCTGCTCAGGGGACGCCTCAAGATCCTTCTCCGTCCGGCGTCGTCCGTACCGGGAATCGTTGCAGCGGATGACAACTATCAAGTAGAACGCTAGGACAGTGGCGAGGCCGGCGAGCACCCACAGGGTGACCTTGAGCTCCAGGACCGAGGCCGTCCTTGCGACCTGCGGCGCGATCATGCCGCCCATGAATAGTGAGATTGCCCACGCGGCGAGCCTGAACCGCTGCCACTCACGCGCCGCTGCGACTGGGTCGCCACTATGGTCTCGCCGGTCGAGCTCGAACATCCAGAGGCAGAAGCACCACACCGTGAGGTAGAAGGTGCTGACCGTGAACAGGAAGTCGTAGCCCTGGCACATCCCCCACACGGAGGCTATGGCGAGAAGGATGAGAATCGACGGGAACGCCCAGCGAGCCCATCCTCCCTGCGCCGGGCCCTGGCCCTCGCCCAGGCGCGCTGTCTTCGTGGGCGGTTGCGGCGGGTCTTGCCCGACGAGGAAGGAGCTCGCCGCCGGTTCCATGCACGCCTTCGGATACCGGGCCGGCGAGGTCTTCGTGAGCTTGAGGAGCAGCAACTACTGGCCGGTGTTTGCAACTACCGGACGGATTGCGCTGTGAGGTCGTTTGTTTGCAGTGAGCAGGGGCCGCTCTCCCTGGTTATAGGACAGCAAACAGCGCACAGAAGCAGCTAGGAAGCGACTCTGTCCACCATTGGAGGCAAAACAGCAAGCGCATCTAAGAAAAAGAAAAAGGAAAGCTTTCCCCTCTCGCCAGATGTGGTTAAGCTTCTGACTTTGCACATCTGACCAAGTGGATGAATTGACAGAACAACTGCCGTTTCTCCAAAAAAAAATGGTACAGTAGTTGACAAATTCTCTTCTCTTCCTCTCTTTTTTTGTACGGAGTAAGAAGAATCGTTATCGAGGCATTCCGCAAATGCCCATGGGCGAAGATTCGTGCTTGACATGAGAAATACAGTGTGGAGTTAGATCTAATTTTGTCGCTCCAAGCAGCTGTTACGTACGTACCCCTTCGCTCGTGAGGTTTCACCTCAGGCTATTAGTGTTCTCTGCCTCCCGTCGGCGGCCGCCTCCGATCTGGTCGCCTCTGTGGCCTTCGGGCGATGGAGGTGGGGCAGATCGCGGCTCTCGTCGTTGGGAGGGTTCCGTTTCCCAGTTTTGGGAGCTTTTGTTCCCCAGCTTTAAGGTTTTTGTTTGTAGGGGCGGCGTTCAGGTGGTGGTGGCGGCGCCTCGTGCAATAATATTTTCCCGGCTTCAACCCCATCTCGACGGCTATGTCGAGAAGCTTGTGGGTATGGTGTGGTCTTCGAGAATTTCGTCTGGCTGTGTGGATCTTCGGATCGTCAAGGAGCTTCATCAGCAGTTCATCCTACTTCTTCGTCTCCGAGACGAATGTGGTCTTTTCGACCCGTTTGGCGATTTCCCGTCCGCAACCAACAACGTCTGGCTGGCTCAGGGAGGAGCGGCAGCGGCGGCACGCCGTCGACACGGTCTGGAGGTTGAAGACGAAGTACTTCTCAAAGATCTCGTTGTAATTTTCGTTTTCCTTGAGCTGCTTTGTACTGTTCGGTGTTTCTTTTAATGCTAGTGTCCTATTCGCAAAAAAATAATACAGTGTGGGTAGCTCCGGACCTCGAAATTGCAGGCGAGTCAAGTTGTTGTTAATTATACCCACCTGTTGCGCATTGCCTCGTGAAGCTTTTAGGGTGTGGAATGTGGACCGTGGCCTTTCCTTGGGCTAAACCAACTACCCAGTACCCACTATGAGCCTTGACAAGTCTTCCATCACAAGCATTAACAAGAAAAACGGATGTTTCCTATGAACTATCTGTTGTAGGAGCGAGAAGACAAAGACAACAATCAACGAAAGACTCAAGGTGTATTCTTATCCCGCGGCTCTTCTTCGTCTTGCGCCGGGTCCCCCGACGTACCATCGTGACGAGGAGGAATTACCACCGCGTGCATCAGCACGCGTGGCCCACATGGTTGGCGCAAGTAACTAACCACAACACCCATGGACGCCATTGGCTTGGCACCTTCCAACCGGCGGCGTAGGCGGAGAAGGCCTATGACATCGCTTTGGTTAGCCTCCACGACGCCGATGCGAAGGTCGGCTTACAAATTGGTGAGCCATGGCTGAAGGACATCGATCACCATGTGGTCGGCCACCGCGAGGCTGGGGAGGATTGGGAGGCTCGTGAGTGCCTCGCGATGAAGCGGGCCGACGACATGGAGGAGCTCCGTCTCAAGCATCCAGGGAGCATCGAGCGAGAAAATCGTCGACGACAGCGATGACTCCGTGAAAAGGGTCACTATCGAGAGTTTCTCGAGCAACGAGGATGAGTTGTAGACAAGATTTAGGTTAATTTAGTAGTATTATTCAGTTTACGTACTAGTTTGAATTAAATTGGGATGAATTCGTGTGAAATTGAGATGCATATCGGTGTTAGTTCGGTTAAAATGGCTAAACTTTAGAGGAGAAAATATACTGCTCTAAATGATACTTGGCCGGTTACTCCTCTAAAATTGGAGGAATCGGTTAAGTGGTGTGTTCCGGTGTCCCCCGCCCACAACGAGATCTAGATGGAGGTGCAATTAAATTAGCATACGAAGAGGTATCAGTTAAAGATGTTCTTAGTCTGATGGAGTACCAAATCCTGAAACCATCATCGGATGTCTTAAAAAGATGTGCCTGGATATACGAGGCAAACCTATTTATTTGGTCACAACTTCTTACCACTGGTGGAAAAACAGGCTTCCGGGAAGCCCCATAAGTCGCGAAGGTAAAGGAACCGCGACTAATGGGGTCTTTAGTCGCGGTTCGTGTGGCGAACCGCGACCAAAGGCCTGGGCCCGGGCGCACGGTGGCCAGCTGGTGCACGTGGGGGCTTTAGTCGCGGTTGGCCAGCCCAACCGCGACTAAAGTGCCCGAGGCCTTTAGTCGCGGTTGGCCAGGCCAACCGGGACTAAAGCCCCTCCCTATATATACCCATCCAGCAGCCAACACTTAGCCATTTGGAGCCATTCTCTTCACAAACTTCACAAGTGAGTGTTAGGTTTGCTTTTGGTTCCTCTTATGCACATAAGGTGTTTGATGAAATGCCCCAAGAGCATGAAACAAACATGATATGAAGTGTTGGAGTCACACTTGAGCTTTCTCATTTATTTTTTCCTCCTCGATCGCGGTTAGCAACTTAAACCTTTGATGTGTCATTGATAAAATATGCATGTGTGTGTAGTTCATTGTTTAATTTATATTGTTTGTAGCTAGTTAGTTTAACAAATGCATGATGGTTAATTATATATTTTATATTATAATAATGCAGATGAATCGGCAATGGATGTCGGTAACCGACTCCGGCGAGTTCGGTACGGGTTTGAAAGATTTCCTCGTAGTGGCTAATGCGAACAAGCGGGGGGGTTTTGTTATCTGTCCATGTGTTAAGTGTAAGAATCGGAAGGGTTACTCTTCCTCAAGAGATGTTCACATGCACCTGCTTCGGCACGGTTTCATGCCAAGCTATAATTGTTGGACCAAGCATGGAGAAAGAGGGGTTATAATGGAAGAAGATGAAGAAGGGGATGATTTCAATGATGAAAGCTATCTTTCTCATTTCGGTGATACTTTCATGGAGGATGCTTGAAGGTGAAGGGGAAGGTGAAGAAGAGGCACGTGATGATCCCGTTGATGATCTTGGTCGGACCATTGCTGATGCACGGAGACGGCTGCGAAACTGAAAAGAGAGGGAGAATTTGGATCGCATGTTAGAGGATCACGGGAAGGCGCTGTACCCCGGATGCGATGATGGTGCTGAAAAAGCTGGGCTGCACACTGGATTTGCTTGAGATGGAAGGCACAGGCAGGTGTAGCTGACTCGGCATTTGAAAACTTGCTGAAAATGTTGAAGAATATGTTTCCAAAGAATAACGAGTTGCCCGCCACTACGTACGAAGCAAAGAAGGTTGTATGCCCTCTAGGTTTAGAGGTTCTGAAGATACATGCATGCATCAACGACTGCATCCTCTACCGCGGTGAATACGAGAATTTGAATGAATGCCCGGTATGCCTTGCATTGCGTTATAAGATCGAGGCGATGACCACTGGTGACGATGTTGAGGGCCAGAAACCCGGGAAGAGGGTTCCCGCCAAGGTGATGTGGTATGCTCCTATAATACCACGGTTGAAACGTCTGTTCGGGAACAAAGAGCATGCCAAGTTGTTGCGATGGCACAAAGAGGACCGTAAGTCGGACGGGGAGTTGAGACACCCCGCAGATGGAACGCAATGGAGAAAGATCGACAGAGAGTTCAAAGATTTTGCAGGCTGACGCAAGGAACATAAGATTTGGTCTAAGTACGGATGGCATGAATCCTTTTGGCGAGCGAGCTCCAGCCATAGCACACTGGCCGTGACTCTATGCATCTACAACCTTCCTCCTTGGTTGTGCATGAAGCGGAAGTTCATTATGATGCCGAGTGCTCATCCAAGGTCCGAAGCAACCCGGCAACGACATCGATGTGTACCTAAGGCCATTAGTTGATGAGCTTTTACAGCTGTGGGGCAGACCTGGTGTCCGTGTGTGGGATGAGCACAAAGAAGAGGAATTTGACCTACGAGCGTTGCTTTTCGTAACCATCAACGATTGGCCTGCTCTTAGTAACCTTTCGGGAGCTTGTCAAATAAGGGATACAATGCATGCACGCACTTGCTTACATGAGGCCGAAAGTGTACATTTGCCAAATTGTAAGAAGAACGTGTACCTTGGGCATCGTCGATTTCTTCAGAAAGGTCATCCGATGAAGAAAGAAAGGCAAGCATTACAACGGCAAGGCAGATCACCGGCCGAAGCCTGCGGAACACAGCTGGTGCTTGAGGTATTTGATATGGTCAAGGATTTGAAAGTCATCTTTGGAAAGGGTCCTGGCGGACAATCGGTTCCGAAGGGAGGCTGACGGGCACGTAGCCATGTGGAAGAAGAAATCTATATTCGGGAGCTAGAATATTGGAAAGTCCTAGAAGTCCGCTCTGCAATCGACGTGATGCACGTTACGAAGAATATTTGCGTGAACATCCTAAGCTTCTTGGGCGTGTATGGGAAGTCAAATGATACAAAGGAAGCACGGCGGGACCAGCAAAGTTTGAAAGACCACGATGACCGGCATCGGAACGGTTTCAAGGTCGTGCCGGCTACGCTCGACCAAAGAAGAGAAGGTCATCTTTTTTGAATGCACGAGCAGTATGAAGGTCCCGTCGGGATTCTCGTCCAATATAAAGGGAATAATAAACATGGCGGAGAAAAAGTTCCAAAACCTGAAGTCTCACGACTGCCACGTGATTATGACGCAATTGCTTCCGATTGCTTTGAGGGGGCTCCTGCCGGAAAATGTTCGAGTAGCCATTGTGAAGCTATGTGCATTCCTCAATGCAATCTCTCAGAAGGTAATCAATCCAGAAGTTCTACCACGGTTACAGAACGATGTGATCCAATGTCTTGTCAGTTTCGAGTTGGTGTTCCCGCCATCCTTCTTCAATATTATGACGCACCTCCTGGTTCACCTAGTCGATGAGATTTCCATTCTCGGTCTGTATTTCTACACAATATGTTCCCCTTCGAGAGGTTCATGGGAGTATTAAAGAAATATGTTCGTAACCGTGCTAGGCCGAGAAGGAAGCATCGCCAAGGGCTATGGAAATGAGGAGGTAATTGAGTTTTGTGTTGACTTTGTTCACGACCTTAAGCCGATTGGTCTTCCTCAATCGCGGCACGAGGGAGACTAAGTGGAAAAGGCACGATCGGAAGGAAATCAATGATATGTATGGACGGCCATTCTCGACTGAAGCACACCACACGGTTCCGACCAATTCCAGCTTGGTGGCTCCGTACTTTGAGAAACACAAGAATATTTTACGCTCGGACAACCACTAGGAAGCTCTGAATCCTGGATTAGGAAGGCCCACATGGAGACTTTCGGCGAGTTGGTTGAGAAAACATTTAATGAGTGACAATAAGGTTGTAGATCAGCTGTACATGTTGGCCAAGACACCATCTTCGACTATAACGACTTTCCAAGGGTACGAGATAAATGGGAATACATTTTACACGATCGCCCAAGATAAAAAGAGCACCAACCAAAACAGTGGTGTCCGCTTTGATGCAGCAACCGAGAATGGGCAAAAGGTCACATATTATGGTTACATAGAGGAGATATGGGAACTTGACTATGGACCCTCCTTTAGGGTCCCTTTGTTCCGGTGCAAATGGTTCAAGCTAACGGGAGGTGGGGTAAAGGTGGACCAGCAATACGGAATGACAATGGTGGATTTCAACAATCTTGGTTACCTTGACGAACCATTCGTCCTAGCGAAAGATGTCGCTCAGGTTTTCTATGTGAAGGACATGAGTAGCAAACCGAGGAAACGGAAAGATAAGAAAACGATCAGTACATCATGCGATGATCCAAAGCGCCACATTGTTCTTTCGGGGAAAAGAAACATCGTGGGAGTGGAGGACAAGACAGAGACATGTCGGAAGATTATAATATGTTTGCTGAAATTCCGCCCTTCAAAGTGAACACCGACCCAAGCATTAAGTTAAATGATGAGGATGCTCCATGGATACGGCACAATCGTAAGCAAGCGGGGACACAAGGGAAGAAATGATGTGTAATAATTTATTGTACCAAACTTTGTTGAATGAATCATGTGAATTATATTACCAGTGATGTGTTTGGTGTCCATTTTCGAATGATTCAATTGACTCGAGATAGCACTGATGATACATGAAATTTGGAGTGACTAAGTCATACTCCTGCATACATGAAATTTGGAGTGACTAAGTCATACTCCTGCATATAGGAAATTTGGAGTGACTAAGTCATACTCCTACATACATGAAATTTGGAGTGATTTAGTCATACTCCTGCCTAGGCGTATAATATGCATACTCGTAGTCTTCATAGCCGCCGCCGTTGTACTGGTAGTCGTCGCCTTCTAAGTTGCCGGCGTCATCGTCGCTGCTTGTCGTCGCTGTCGTCGGGCGGCGCTCGTGGCTCGAGCTGAGGGTAGCGCGGGCGGGGGATATCGCCGGCCGTGATGTAGTCCATGACGCTCTGCAGAGTCCGGCCGTACCACCATAGCCGACGGCCGGCCTCGTGGAAGTTTCCAGGAGGCAGACCGTCCTCCTCATACCTGGCGAGCGCCCTCTCACGCCGATTGATGAAGAAGGCGTCCCAAGTATGCTGGTTATCGGGATGCCAGCGGGGATTCATCCGCTGCTCCGGCGTGAGGTCGAGGTAGTAGTGGTTCGTGATGGCCGCCGGCGCGCGGTACCACGAGGGACGGGAGGGACCGGCACGCCGCCGGCGCTAGGCTCCGGCCGGCGAGGGACGCGGTAGCCCGGAGGGCAAGGGTAGTTCGAGGCGCAAAGCTCCTCCACCTGCTGGTAGGTTAGAGTGGGTGCGGTGGAAGCCATGAGAGAGTGATGAGAGATTGTAGAGATGTGATACTTGGCCAAGCCGGGCTACCTATATGTAGTGACAAATGGCGGGAAAAATGGGAGCGGGAAGACGGGAGGCGGGAAGAAAGAGGCGGGAGAAAGTGGCGGGAAGAAATTGGCGGGAAAAAATTGGCGGGAAGAAAGAGGCGGGAAGAAATTGGCGGGAAACAATTGGCGGGAAGAAAGAGGCGGGAAGACGGGGAAGAAATGGCGGGAAGACGAGGAGGAAGAGGGGGTCGGCGGAAAGAGGCGGGTAGAGGGCCAACGAACTTTTGAATTGAATTAGTTTTATTTTTATGAATTTTTGATAATTTGTATTTTTAAGAATTTGAATTGAATTAGTTTTATTTTTATGAATTTTTTGATATATTATTTGTATTTTTAAGATTTTGAATTGAATTAGTTTTATTTTTATGAATTTTTTGATATATTATTTGTATTTTTAAGATTTTGAATTGAATTAGTTTTATTTTTATGAATTTTTTGATATATTATTTGTATTTTTAAGATTTTGAATTGAATTAGTTTTA
>NC_061513.1:333248279-333267417 GCF_022539505.1 Lolium rigidum | reverse complement strand
GTGTTTCGCAAAAAAAAAAGGGCTTACAACGTCACACAATATTGTACATCGCAATAATAGTCTCCAAGACACAAGCTAAGTAGAATATTAGTCAATAAGAGACAATTGTTTCTTGTTGTTTTCTACATATCATATCGAATTATGATTTTTATTTATTTATTTTGTATTTAAGCAAAGACGAGTTTAATTATTTTAATTTTTGAAATATTACTTGTCGATCTATTTCCATATTTGTCAATTTTCTTCTGTATTATGGTTGAATATGCATTAAAAAAAATACTAGGAAGCCCGTAGCAACGCACGAGCATTCAACTAGTTTACCATTATATTGGAGTTGGGGATGGTGTCTCACTTTGACATCAAACATTCGGAAGATCCCAGCCTTTGATCAGTTTTAAAACACCCAACATTAGGAGTAGCAGCCAATCACCTGCTGTCCTTGGACGCGTCAAATTATTATATGGTAACCAACGAACAATTATGGAAGTATTATGGACCGTCGTGATTTCTTTCCATGTACTAATGATTATGGTGATTTGTGGTTATATGCTTTCCATCTATTACGGACTATTGATTGTGGGGATTCCTTGAACGTGGAAATCCCTTAACTATGGTGATCATGCGATTAATACTCTTTGTTTGCTTCCTTATCTAGCACCATAGTTTTAACGCTCCTTATGTTGAGTTTGGAATGTGATGGGCGCTTAGGAGATGTTAGAGGAGGAGCATGACGAGGCCTGGGCACATGAGGATATGAGCACCATGAGGCTAGCGTTGCTGACACTCATCCAACGCTGCTACCTAGAGGCCATCTCGCGGCTCCCCGCTAGCGACCTCGGGGCAGCCCTTGCATGAAGCGGGCGTTCGTTAATCTACTGCTGATTTTCATTGTTGTCGGAGTGCTCTCACACGTACCAATACCATTATATCTGAGTTACAATTTCACGGTTGCAGGGTTGCCTTGAAATCTATCCATGTAAGTCTACAAGAATACTTATTCATATTTATTTGTCTTACGATGCCTTCTTTGCAAATTGCATCTAACATTAATTTCAATTTTTCCTCCGTGAGGAAATTCTACTTATAGCTGGACAGTTAGGAGGATGCATGTGACAACCATTAACTAAATCTTATCTGTTATTTACTTGCTGACTATTTTAGCACACTGTGTTTTCAGACCCTGAATAATTGTCATATTGCAGGTTTTCCTGCATTGGGCGGTCATACTAGGTTATGTTTATGGCATTGGCGAAGGGAAGTAGACATGTGGTGGAAATCAGCGGGGAGGATGCTGGGCAGGGGTGCGCGGAGCCAAACCTGGTGGTATCGGCGTTACTGAAGGTGCAGCAGGAATTGTTCCATGTCAGTTAAAGATTTCTCTTTAGTAATTTTTTTATCTGCTATTGACGAGATCCGTGGAGCTCTTTGTCTTAGTTTCTATCTGTATGTATCACCATATATTAGCATTTTATATCATATAAGCATGAACGAAAGCCTGTAATACATGTTTCTCCCCTTTGGAAAGTTCATTGGAGTAAATCAAATATTACAGGACAACTCTACATCTGATACTGCAGATTTATGTCATTTATCTCGCCAGAATTCTTTCATCAATGAAACCATGTTCAGCAGGTTACCTCTGGTTCAATCTCACCTAATAATCAGCAAGGTAGATGTTTTGTAAGAATTTATCTTTTTTTCTATCCTACTCTTCTAGGGTGACACACTCCCCGGCTTACAAGAACTGGTGCTTCTGTTTATTTAGCTAATTAATCTCAATGGGTTACCCCTCCCTTTTATAAAAGAATAGAAGCTATACTAAACATTAGGAAATATGAATCTTAAACGCCAAACTTTAGAGCATATATAACTTGCTTAACAAGGAAGGGATATGCATTCTTTGATATGATCAAGGGAATGGCATCAGGTACATCACGAAGGGCGAGATCGATGTGCATACTCCATCACGCCCAGGTGCCGGCTTCCCTTCTCGGTGGGTTTAGATCATCGTTGCCGTAGGTCCTGTTCTACCAGGGCGGCCTTGCGGCACATGGCCTTGACCTCAACCGCATGCCTATGGGTGGTGACTCGGGACTGGCGCTTGCAAATAATACACGGGCGATCCTTCCTGAGAATATGCCCGTGCCCCACAAATTGTTCGACGGAATGCCTGACCCTACGTAGGACAATGAGGCATGTCCTCAGCCCATATGCTTGCTCGTCCATTACCTTTTGCCAACCGTCCTATGAGGTCCAATGATCGGCATGAATATTATGCCGATGACGACGTCACCTACATGCATGCCATGATCAATGGTGGCGGATTCATCCCGGATGATGGCATTGGGACAGAGGGAATCACTCAAGGGTACGGCATCGGCGTGAAAGCCTTTGTTCGACCAATATGGGCAACCAATGGTCCAAGACACCATCATGGATGTTGATGCCGAGGGCGACAACGACGGTGATGCCGATGGCTAGGGCCTGGGCGGTGCGCCAACACCGGTGATCCAAGGAAGAAGGTGAGCCACTACACTGGCAAAGAGGACCAATGCTTTTGCAAATCTTGGGTTGCAGTTATCACAGATCCTTTTTGCCGTTCCTAGCAAAAAAGTGAATTCGTATTGGAGAAAGGTAACCCAAGAATTTAATGAGCGCCGACGACATGCCCTTTTACGAATTCATAGTGATTGCATCAACTATCAATCCAAAAAAGATGGGCTACATCCAACAAGAAACCAACAAGTTGTGTGTGGCGATCGATCACGGGGTTTGAGTGACCTCTCAGCTTTGGTGATGTGGTAAGGTCACTGCCATGTCCCTTCCGTCTATGATCATGCTTGTGAATTTTAGCACATCCAACGGTTTGCAAATGTGTAGGTTCCCCATACTTTTGGAGTACTTCAAGGGCCGATCTCTAGTGCGATGCTTCGATACTTGCGTTGAGTGAGACCTTGAAGGCGATGAGGGCCGAGAAGAAGGAGGCCATTGTCAAGAGGGACGAGAAGTGACGCCGAGAAAAGAGGCCACATGTGCCACCTTCATCGACCTCTTCAAACAAGCTATATCCAAATGATTGTGGTCGAGGCCGAGTAGCTCGTGAAGGAGAGCCGGATCATGCCCACCAACTTGAGCCTCCTGGAGCCAGACCAAAGGGTTTGGTTCGAGAACAAGCGAGCCATCATCCTCACCAACGCGTTATGTGATCACACGTATCTACCGTACTTTGCCTATTTTACATTGAAACTTGTGTCCTTTTGCATCTGGATTCTGCACTATTTGTGCAGCTATGTAATGTTCTAAAGTAGCATTTTTCTATACATGTTCCGTTTCTATTGCCTCTTTCCCTCATATATTTTGGAAAAATTGAGAGGAAAATCATATCACACAAACAAACGTACAAAATGCGTCGGACCGGTGGGCAACCATAATCCAAGCGGGTATGTGTGGCTGGACATCCGATTTTGTGTCCACAACCTAAGAGCATCTCTAGCAGAGCCCGTAAAAGGCACAAAACCGAAAAATAACTGCCAGTTTACGGGTTCGGCCGAAAAAGGGCGCCGATCAGTGACCGTAAACGAGCGAAAACTGAAAAAAAAAATACGGGCTGCGTTCAGTTCGCTCCGTCGGCTTGTATTTGTAGGGGTCGACGGAGCGAACTGAACGCAGCCCGAACACAATCCCTAGTTTGTGCGCGAGAGAACTATCAACACCCCCCAACCGCCGCCGCCGCCGATCTGTGCGCCCTCACTTTCCTCTGCGCCGCCACCCTCCGATTTCTCCCCGATGAGTCTCGAATCGACCCCGTCGGCTTCCGTTGCTACCTCGCAAGCGCCGCCACCCTCTCCCGCCGCCGTTCCACCCACCACCCCGGCGACCCCCGCGGAGGAAGCAAGGACGGTCGGGACGACGAGCGGGGTGAAGCGGCGGCGCGCGGGAACTCATGTGGTCCCGCAATCCGGTGCCGCCGCGTCCACCGGTGATGTCTCGGCGGTGGCAACGAAGCCGAAGGCACCCCGTGCGAGACCGAAGAGCACGGGTCCGAAAAGGACGAAGTGAAGGCGGCGACGAATCGTGGCGCCCCGCGTTCGGACCCCTCCACGTCAACAGCAACGGCAACGCCGCCGCCATCGGAAGCAACCGCCAACATCGCCCAAGACATGCTCGACGAGCGATCAACAAGGTATACATGAACTCTTCCTCCTTTTTTTGACGAGTAGATACTGAAACTTCGTCCGATTAGGAACGAGAACGCCTCCTACATGGAGATGTTGGAGGAGTTGAACACTACCGAACTCCCACCGTTCGGACATGAGAACGACTGCGGGGCTGAGGTGGAAGAAGGGGAAGAAGGGGACGAAGTGGACGAAGAAGGGGACGAGGGTGTGGTGGAGGTCACGGCCGATGGAAATAGGAAGAAGAGGCGGGCCAACAACTACACGGAGATTGAAGACGCTACCTTGTGCCGAGCTTGGGCCTCCGTGGGGATGGATGCCATCTCCGGCACCGATCAAACAGGGAAGCGGTACTAGCAACGCATCGAGGACAAGTTCCACAAGCTGATGCCACGCGTTCGCCATCCGGTCGATCGCACGTACCGATCCCTCCAAGGTCGTTGGGACGCGGTCAAACCGGCTTGCAGCCGGTGGGCAGCAGCAATGGATCAAGTGGTGTCCAATCCTCCTAGCGGCGCCACAGTCGATGAATATGTGAGTGCATGTTTTTAATTCCAACATCTGCTAGCTAATTGTAGTTTAACTCTCGTGACATATTGACGATTTGTCGGTTCGTTTTGCAAATGTAGGATCGCATTGCCGATGCGAGGTACAAAGACATGGCCGGCAGCAAGGGCAAGAGCTTCACCATGCGTCATTGCTTTGATGTGCTTCAACACCTCCCCAAGTGGAAATGGAGGGATGGAGAAGTATCACCGAAGAAGGCTGCAATGGTTGAGCTTGACGACACCGAGGACGAGAAGGAGGGCCGGAACGCCGACAAGCCGGAGGGGAATAAGAAGGCGAAGGAAAGGCTCAGGCTCGAGGGGGAGGCTGCATTGTTGAGGGACAAGTTTGATCAAATGATGAAGTCGAAGGAGGTGATAGCGTCCAAGACTTTGGAGACCAAGCGTGTCATCATCGAGAGGAAGAAGGAGGTGAGCCTTGCAAAGCTTGAAGCCAGCCGAGAGGAAGCAAGGAGCAAAGCCAAGTTGGAGGAGATGAGGATCAATGTCAAGAAGGCCAAAGCAACGAAGCAACTTTTGGCCGAAGAGAGGGAGATCATGATGATGAACACTAAGGACATGATTGAGATTCAGCTGGAGTGGTGGAAGGAGGCCTCGGCGGAGATCACGACAAGACGAAGAGCAGCTCGTCAAGAGGCAACTGGTGCAACCGATGTGACTCCAGGAGGTGGTGGCGATGGTGCTGACGGCGGGCCAACCTCGGTTTGATGCCGGCGGTGAGAGGAGAGGGGGAACTATGAACTGTGTCATTTGATTCTGCCATTTGATGTCTGCACTATGAACTATGCATGAATTGTTTGCATTTTATTGTGACGTTTCTTCGATCATATGCTAATTTTTTTTCATAAACCCTATTTTTACGGGCTCTAAACACGTACACACAACCATAAACAGGTTGTTCTGGTTGCCGAAGAATAGAGGACATGGATGGAACCTCTATGTACAATTGTAGATAGCCCACAAAACCAATTAATTTTTGCCATCAAACAACATGTTATTTCTAAGTAATCACATAGACCAAATTAAGGCTACATGATGCAGGTAAAAGTTCGAAGCCATCTTAATGTTCACCATATAGTGCGCATAGACCTACAATGGAAGAAAGATGTTTAATTGTTAGCACGCGGGTAGGGGAGGTTCCGCCACCACCGGCTCCATGCGGGTTTTGCTCGGCGACGAAGGAGGAGGGGAGGGGAGAGGAGGACGGGGCTGCGCTAGGATTAGGTGCATCTCGATCGACCACGCGAGGGGCGATGCGAGACACGAAGCGTTTCTTTCAACGCATTAATGGAAGAACGATGTTCGTGTTTAGTCATTTACCCTCACATAACCGAATCTTCGACTCGTCCATAATAATAGAGAAAGTTCCGATACAGCGAGATCGCCGACGGGAGAAGCCTGGCCCGTCGCAGCTCGGTCGCGTCGCCCACACGGCCACACGGGCATCATCGCCGCGGCGGGCGGCAACCGCAAAGTAGAGCCCGAGGCCTATGGCGAGGACGGCGAGCACCCACATGCCGAACTTCGGCTGGAGGCTCGGCACCGCGCTGGGGACGCGGAACGCCATCGAGCAGCCCAGGAACAGCGAGGTCGCCCACGGGAAGAGTCTGACCCGTCGCAGCTCGGTCGCGGCCGCCGGGTCGTCGTCGTCGCCCCGCAGGAGCTGGTGCTTCCTCAGGCAGACGTAGAGCAGCCAGAGGCCGTAGTAGGTGATGCAGTAGTCGCCGACCACGTACACGAGGCCGTGTGCGTCATGGCGCGCGCGGTACAGTCCCCACGCGAAACCGCCGGTGACGAGCGAGAGGATCGCCCAGACCGCCCATCCGGGCTGGCCCAGCTGCACCGTCTTCGGCGGTGCCGGTTCTCGCGGTTCGAGGAAGGGGGTTACGGCGTGCTCCATGCGCCGGGCAAGATCGCCGTGAGCTTACGGTGTAGCTCACCTGCTGCTTTCCGGCGTATAAATGGTGTGCCTGCTGGTTGCGACTTGCGAGCAGCGGCTGCTCTTTATGGCTGGTCTTTAGAGAAAAGGCTGGCAGTGACTCTGTCCACGGTTTCCTTTTCTTTCTTTTTTGAGATGACTCTCCACAGTTGGGCCCCCAAGTAGACACTTACATATCCGCACTACAGGTACCCCTAAAAGCACACACTCTAGCTCTATGAGCATTTCTGAGAGATTGCTTCCAAAAAAATTCATCTGAAGGGTCTTGAGATTAACGAAATCACTACAAGCGCCTCGTTGTCGACGGAAACGTTGCCTCCCACTGAAAAATATTTCACTTTTAACGAGACACTAAAATGCCAAACGTATGATTTAAACTCTGGTGCTGGGGTGCCACTGCCCTCCTAACCATCCAACCACAGGTTGGTTCTCGCTTCACCCCAACTCCTTAGATTTTTTTTTTAGCTACTAATTCCCATACGACTAAAAAACATCTTAATTATTGCTAAGGTAATATCATTAGATCTCAGTTGTAATCATGTTACAACTCATGATGAGAACTAATCAAATATGTTTCCCAGATACAACCTATGTGAGGTTGTAACCCTAATCATGAAGCAATTCCAATGGCTAAGGGCATTTTTCTTTGTTGCAACATCACGATTCCAATGGCTAAGGGCATTTTCTTAGTTGCAATCGCACGTGTCACTAGGAAAATATCACTTACAACTATATTGCAACTTAAGGTTTGCACGAATCACGACACAAGGTAATGTTATAGGAGTCAAGCAGCAGCAGAGGTTGGCAGAAAACGTAGGGCGGGCCAAGAAATAATATGAGGAGAAAACAGTACATGACAGTAAGATTAGACAGAACTAATTTTGTTTTCCTACTGAACAATCATTGGTAGAAGGGAAAATATTTTTAGGCAGGGCAGGCCATGGCACGGGTTTGCTTCAATGAAGCTCCGCTACTGGAGTCAAGTGATAATTACTACAGTACAGCCTATGGTTAACATGATTCACGACAGCGCAAGTTAATGTTGTAAAAGTCAACTGAGAATTAGCACAACCTTAAATTTATTCTAAAACTTATAAAAAAATTAAATTATTTTGAAACTTATAGATAAGATTTTTCGCAGAGTTAGTCTCACATGACTGTGATGCTCATATGATTCTAGTCAAGGATCAGAAAATTTCTAGTCTCACATGACTGTCATGCTCATATGATTCTATTCAAGGATCAGAAAATTTCTAGTCTCACATGAGTACATGACTGTCATCAAACCGTTACAAAACGAATTCGTCCGCGATTTATGAGACTCTATATTTGTGTGTACGCCTTTGCCACTGTTGTTGTGTCACCATATCGCGGGTTGTGGAAACATGAAGAAAAGAACGACGCCAAAATGATGGGGTCAAATTCCTCAATATCCTATAGATATTATCATGAGTCAAAGTCACGCCGACAATGACAGACCACTAAAAATAATAAATTTATTATTACTAAAAACCAATTTTATACAAAATCAGAAAAAAAACAATAACATAGAGTTCAGACCCTCTGCTCCGGTGACACGTCACGGAGATCCCTGCCGTCCGTCCGTCGCCCGGCGCCCGCACGGACGAAGAAGAAGTAGAACCCGACGGCTATGCAGACGGTGGTGAAGACCCAGACGGCGATCTTGAATCCCGCGCTGCGCATGGCGTCGGCGACGGTGTTGGCGAGCGTGACGGAGACGCACCAGACGGCCATCCTGACCCGCCACCGCTCTGCCGCGACCACCGGGTCGTCGCGGCGCAGGAGGTCGAGCTTGGCGAGGCAGCAGTTGAGCAGCGCGATGAGGTAGTAGGTGACGACGACGAAGGCGAGGTTCCGCGGCCGGTGGCACCAAAAATAACAGGGTCAAAATCGTCAATATATCCTATAGATATCACTAGTCAAGCTTACAGAAAATAAGAGCATCTCTTGGGCGACGCAAACGGACGATGTACGACCGTTTGCGTCCGTGCGGACCGGAAATGCGTCTGCACCCAGCTCCAGCGGGGTGACGCATCGTGTCCGAGGCGTCCGCTGCGACGCAAACGTGGCGCAAATATGCAGCACGTTTGCGTCTCCGCAGATGCTGCGTGGTCGCACCGAGCGTCTGCTCGCTACCCCCACGGGCCCGCCTGGCAGCGACCCCGTATCAAGGGCATCGCTTCCGTGGCCAGTACTTCCGCAGTCAGCGCTTCCGCGTCTGCGCCGCAGCCTTCGCCTTCAATGTCGCGGCTGCCAGTTCTGCGTGCGCACTGGCGGGCGGCTACTTCGCTTCTGCGCCGCCTTCAATGGCATCGTATCCCGCGCGCGGCCGTCCTTAAAAGTCGATCGGCACAGTTCTTGTCGTCGCCTACACCTCCACTCCCACCTCCACCGCCGCGCGCCGCCGCAGCACCATGGGAAAGAAGAAGAACGACTTCGAGGCGTCCGGCAGCGGCACCAAGAAGGGGGAGCGGACGCAGAGGGTGCCGCTGCCCGTCACGGTGGGGAGGATGATGCACGGGAATTGGACGCCGTGCGACGCCGGGCGTGCAATTGCCTGGCGGCTGGCGGCTCAGCTACCGCCGGGTGCCCGTCCCTCCCGTGCATGCAGGCGAGCCAGATAGGAGCGCCGAGATCCGGCGAAGGAGGCGGTACCTGCCGCCGGACCTCCGCGCCGATCCGGTGTTCGCCATCGACTCCGACAGTTGGCGCACGTATCTCGTGTCCGAGAGGGATAGGAGGAGGAGGGCGGGCTTCATGGACAACAAGGACTTTCCCTTCGACCGTCCACCACCGCCTCGTCCTCGAAGACAGCATGCGCCGACGCGTGCGCACCAGGCACCGACGCGTGCACAGTACGATGAATACGACGACGATGACGACTATATCGAGGCGCTGGCGTACCACAACGAGGAGGTCAAGGACGACAGCGACGACTACGTCGCGGTCGTCTTCCAGGAATGGCAGCTGGCCATGGCGGAGGTCCGCGAGTTCGAGTTCCCGGACAACATGACGGACGACGAGATGGCGAAGCTCGGCCCCCTCGTCTCCGAGAATGACCGACCTGTGCAGCCGCCGCTGCCCCGGTACGCCACCGGCTTCATGCCGCCGGGCCTGTCGGAGGATGAAGCCCTACGACTGGCGCTACAGGACTCGGCCGCGCCACAACCGCCGCCGTACAACCCCTGGGCTCCTCCTCCGCCGCCACATCCCTGGGTGCCTCCACCCCCGCCACAGCCACAGCACTGGCCGCCTCCACCTCCGCCACATCCACAACACTGGCCGCCTCCACCACAGCCCTGGGCGGCTCCACCTCCAGCACCGCCGGCGCGCCCGGCGTACGTTTTGCCGGTTTCCAACTGGCCGTGGCCGGTACCGAAGCTCATCGTGCTCGACAGCGACGAGGAGAAGCAGTAGGCGCAGGTGTTTAGGGTTTATTTTCATGTGTTAAACTATGTAAATTATGTTTTCATGTCATAAAAAATGATTATCGCAAAAAATGCGTCATGCTGCTGGAGCCACCCCGTCGACCGACGGAAACGAACGTGTGCCGACATTTTCGGACCTGAAATGCGTCGCCGGAGATGCCCTAAGTACAACACAATTTGTCGTTGTTCGTGGTGTTAACAGACAATTCCCCGCAAAAAAACGACAATGACATAACAGTTTACCACAAAAATACTGTAATAAATTTATACAAAATTAAAAAAATGAAACAATAGGCAGTTCCACATATACGAGTTCAGACCCTCTGCTCCGGGGACACGTCACGGAGATCCCTGCCGTCCGTCCGGCGGCCGGCGCCCGCACGGACGAAGAAGAAGTAGAACCCGACGGCTATGCAGACGGTGGTGAAGACCCAGACGGCGATCTTGAATCCGGCGCTGGGCATGGCGTCGGCGACGCGGGCGGCGACGGTGTTGGCGAGCGCGACGGAGACGCACCACACGGCCATCCTGACCCGCCACCGCTCCGCCGCGGCCGCCGGGTCGTCGCGGCGGAGGAGGTCGAGCTTGGCGAGGCAGCAGTAGAGCAGCGCGATGAGGTAGTAGGTGACGACGACGAAGGCGAGGTTGCGCGGCCGGTGGCGCGACTGGTAGACGCCCCACGCGAAGCTGCCGGAGAGGAGGAGGAACGCGAGCGCCAGGATCGCCCAGCTCCCCCACCCCGGCCGCGCCGGGCCCTGGCCCAGCTGCGCCGTCTGCGGCGCCGGCCGCGGCGGCGCGTCCCGCGCCACCGGGTAGGATGTCGCCGCGGCGGCGGTCTCCATGCGCGCGCGCGCGCCGGTGCTGGGCGAGGTGGTTGAGGGGGAGGGCTGGAGGTGCCGGAGGAGAGCGTGGAGGGAGCTCTGCACGTGCCGGCGCGTTGCGGTGAGCACGACGGGAGCTGGCAGCGGCTGGATTGTATAGGACACAGTGGCTGCAGATGCGAGGAAAGAGCAGGGAAGAAGAAGCGGGGCAGATGGAGACGAATGGGCAAGCGCGTCTGACTTTTAGCGCGTCCTCAGGTACGGTCAACCGCTGGACTTAATAAACTGGTGAACTGTGACAGATTCGCAACAAACTCAGCTTGGTATGAAGAAGATTTCAATAATAACTACAGATTTGTACCCCCTGATGTACTGTTAACGTGTCTCGCCTCACTGATTTCAAGGGTCAGCTTAGGCAAAATACAGTAGTAAACTATTGTATGGTGATGAAGTGCAAGCAAACCGCATATAGACAGACAGGCACACGCAGCGACGGAGCTACTCGAAGTTCAGAGCATCTCCAGCCGCGTCCACCAAACCGTCCCCAAAGCGCGCCGGATCGAGCGTTTGGGGACGTGTTTTGTTCGTGCCGCGTTTGGGGGACGTCGCTCCCCAGCCGCGTCGCCCAAACGCCGCCCCCAAACATTAAAAGTACTTTTTTTGGCTAGAAAAAAACTATTTACTAATATTCAAATCGGTTGAACATAAACAAATTATATATAAAACTTCGGAAAAATATAATTAAATACATATAAACTATCTACTTCTTCTTCGCTGATGGCCCCGTCTCGTTGTCGTCATCGCGGTGGCGCTTCCTGCTCGTCACCTCTTCCGAAGAGGCGGTGTCGGCGCCCGACGCGTCGGAGTCCTCCTCGTCGTCGTCGGTGCTCGTCGGCTGCGCCTTTGCCTTTGCCTTGGCCGCCTTGGTCTTGGCCGCCTTCGCCTTCGCACGGGCCACCGCCGCGTCCTCGCTCTCTTCTTCCTCCGCGTCCTCCTCCCAGCCCAGCCATTCCTCCTCGCTGTCAACTGGCGGCGGGGAATCGTCGCCGCTGCTCGGCGTCCTGGCTCTCTCCCACCAATGGCGCCAGCCCGACGGGGCTTTTCCTCGCTGGAGGTGTCGGACGGGAGCTGGGAGATGTAGCTCATCGTCGCTGGAGGTGTCGGATGGAGGCTTGGATGAATGGTGGCGTACATACGGCGTACGTACGGGTCTTATTGAACGTGGATGAACGGCGGCGCAGAAGTCGAAGAGAGCAGCGGTTGCTCTTCCGAGGAGTCGCCGCTCCATTCCGGCGGGGTTGGCGCGTCGTCGACGCGGTTGCCAATGCGACGGTTCCGCTTCCTGGCAACTGCACCGTCGCTACGTATGTGGCGGTTGAGCGTCCGAGCCGGCTGACGGGTCGGGCCCGCGCCTCCTCGCCTCTCATTTCGTTGTGTCCGGCGTCCCCGGTGCGTCCCCTGTGGGACGGGGACGGGCTCGGGGCGCCGGACACCGTATCGGGCCGCGCCGGACAAAAAAGGTCTTTGGGATGCGCGGCTGAGAACGTTTTTTTGTCCGGCGCGCCCCAAATCGCTTTGGGGGACGGTTTGGGGGACGCGACTGGAGATGCTCTCAGGCCGCCGGTTTTGCAACAAAATGTACCACGAATACGTCCAATATACTTTCCCCGCAAAAGGAAGAAGAACACGTCCAATACCTGGGCACCGGACAACTATCGGATAGCAGTTCTATAATCTTCCCCTTTTCAAATAATAATAAGTGTACTTTTAGCTTTTGTATTAAGCATATCTCTGGTCTCTTCTGACCAACTTCAGACACCAAATATATTGGCTTCGGTTGATTTGGGTCAGAGCATCTCTAGCAGAGTTCGTAAAAACTCGAACTGAAAAAGGAACAATTAAACATATTTCTTTCATTGTAGGTCTATACGCACTATATGGTGAACATTAAGGTGGCTTCGAACTTTTACCTGCATCATGTAGCCTTAATTTGGTCTACGTGATTACTTAGAAATAACATGTTGTTTGATGGCAAAAATTAATTGGTTTTGTGGGCTATCTACAATTGTACATAGAGGTTCCATTCATGACCTCTATTCTTCGGCAACCAGAACAACCTGTTTACGGTTGTGTGTACGTGTTTAGAGCCGGCGGTCAAGGATGTTTACCCAACATTGATAATAATTATGCAGTATTCGAACCGGCCTTAGAGATATAGGGATTCTTGTTTTTTCTGCTTTTTGTCGCATCAGACTCATCCATTTCAAGATCTGGGCAATAAGAGTTTTCCAGCCCCGCCACCCAATCCCACGCGCACCACCGCCTACAAGAACATGAGCATTGTTGCCCACCACAACAAGCAAGACAAATTAAGATAAAGACGTTTGTACCCACCTCGTCATTTAGAGGTAGGTAGCCAGGTTAGAGTACAAAATAAGAGGTCTCTACAAAGAGGGAGAGCTATGTGTAATTCGTAAGAAGGGGGGCACTGCCCCCTAGCTCAACAACTTTTTTTCTAGAATTCCTTTATATTTAGCAAATTTTGCTTAAAATATCATATGTTTAGCGCCATTATCCTGCCCTCCCCCCCCCCCCACCCCACACACACACCCAAGAATGGTCGAAAACATCTCTCTAGCCCATTTGCCCCAGCAACCTCTGCCACTGCGTCCACACAAGAAGATATGGACGTGCCATCATCCCTCCTATTGCTTGCTCTACCTAAAATGTAGCATAAAAATTAAATGAGTTTACTAGTTACAAAAACTCGTTGACATGGGAAAACAAGTGGAATTCACCCTAACAAAAATTGTACTACTAATCCACACCGTGTATAAACACAGGCCAAGTTGAATATCGATGTTCTCCCCGATGGAATTTCTCCTTCTCGAACTGGCTCAACCTCCCCATCAAGTATCATTGGCACCATCACAGAGCGTCACCCCGTGGTCTCCACCACCTTTCCTTTTTTTCCGTCCCTCGAATAGAACGGGAATTGAGCCGAATCAACGGGGGCGCTGGCTTAGTGGCAATCTACAAAATTCCTGCGTTGGTCACACTAGTGGAGAAGAGGCCTTTGGTCCCAAGCAAATGTCCCACTGCTGAACCAAACCGGGTCCAATGCCCCCATTGGACCCGGTTCGTTTCTGCCCGTGACGACCCCACCCGCCGGCGCTCGTCTCGTAGCGGCCTTTGGACCCGGTTTGTCATACAAACCGGGTCCAAAGGCGTCCACCCGCAGGCGCGGCAGGCCGTGTCAGCTCGGGGAACCCTTTAGTCCCGGCTTGTATGACAAACCGGGTCCAAAGGCCCCCCTCTGGATATATAACCTTGCCCCTGCCCAAGTGTGAGCCACACTTAGCCATTTTTTCACTATCTTCACAAGAGGGGTGTATTCCTTTCCTCTCTTCTTCACATGCACAAGAGGTGTTCGATGAAATGCTTAAGAGGATTTGCCACTTGAGTTTACACAAATCAAGCCACACTTAACTTGCTTTTTTCTTCTTCATCGAGGTTAACGACTTTATCCTTTTCATCCGCAATTGATAAAATGCATGTGTATATATACATCGTGATGTTCTGTAATGGTTTTGATCAGCTTAATTATATCATGCGTATGAATCGACAATGGATGTACATTGACCGACGGTTTGACGAGTTCACTCGCGGGCCTGGATAATTTTATGGCCGTGGCGGAGGCAAACAAACATGGTGGCTTCATGTATTGTCCATGTGTGGACTGCAAGAATATCGTAAATTACGCTCACTCGAGTCTCATTCACAGCCACCTTCTCGCGATCCGGTTTCATGCCCAGTTACTATTGTTGGACCAAGCACGGAGAAAGAGGGGTTATGATGGAAGACAATGAAGAAGAGGAAGAGGATGATGACGGTTATCCCAATTTCCCGAATACGATGATACCGCAGAAGGCAATGAAGACAATGAAGTAGAAGATCAAGAGGCACCGGATGAGCCTCGCTGATGATGATCTTGGCTCGGGCCATTGCCGATGCAAGGAGAGAATGTGAAACCGAAAAGGAAAGGTTGGCCTTCGACAAGATGATAGAAGATCACAACAAATTGTTATACCCAACTTGCGAAGATGGTCATAAAAAGCTAGGCAAGCACACTCGGAATTGTTGCAATGGAAGGCGAGAGAACGGTGTCACCGACTCGGGATTTGGAAAGTTGTCGACAATAATTAAGAGGAAGCTTCCAAGGGGTAACGAATTGCCCGCCAAGCACGTACGAAGCGAAGAAGATTGGCTGCCCTCTAGGATTAGATGTGCAAAAGATACATGCATGCATTAATGATCGCATCCTCTACCGCGGTGAGTACGAGAATTTGGATGCATGTCCGGTGTGCACCGCATTGCGGTATAAGATCGGACGAGATGACCCTGGTGATGTTGAGGGCGAGCGCCCCAAGAAGAGGGTTCCTCGCCAAGGTTATGTGGTATGCTCCTATAATACCACGGCTGAAACGCTTGTTCGGGAATAAAGAGCACGCTAGGTTGTTGCGATGGCACAAAGAAGACCGTAAGAAAGACGTGATGTTGAGGCACCTTCGCCGATGGATCCCAATGGAGAAAAATCGATAGAGAGTTCCCAAACTTTGCACAGGATGCAAGGAACTTAAGGTTTGGTCTAAGTACGTATGGCATGAATCCTTTTGGAGAGCGAGCTGCAGCCATAGCACCCGGCCTGTGACTCTTTGTATATATAACCTTCCTCCTTGGTTGTGCATGAAGCGGAAGTTCATTATGCTGCCGTGCTCATACAAGGCCCGAAGCAACCCGGGAACGACATTGATGTGTACCCGAAGCCATTAGTCGAAGAACTTCTACAGCTGTGGTCCCTAGCAGGTGTACGGTGTGGGACGAACACAAGCAGTGAGGAATTTGACCTAAGAGCGATGCTTTTCGTAACCATCAATGACCGGCCTCGCTCTTGGTAACATTTCACGACGAACAAACAAGGGATACAATGCATGCACACACTGTTTACATGAGCTCGAAGGTGATTATTTGGAAAAAGGTAAGAAGGTCGTGTACCTGGGGCATCGTCGATTTCTTAGGATTACCCATCCCGTAAGAAAGAAAGGAAAGCATTACGACGGTGAGGCCGATCACCTGGAGGAAGCCTCCCATCGTGATGGTGTTGATATATTTGGTATGGTCAAGGATCTAGATGTAATATTTGGAAAGGGTCCTCGCGGACGGTCTGTTCCGAATGACGCTGCCGGACACGCGCCCATGTGGAAGAAGAAATCTATTTTTTGGGAGCTAGAATATTGGAAAGTCTTAGAAGTCCGCTCTTCAATCGATGTGATGCACGTGACGAAGAATCTTTGCGTGAACCTCGCTAGGCTTTCCGGGCGTGTACGGGAAGACAAAAGATACACCGAAGCATGGGAGGACCAAGCAACGTTGGAAAGACCCCAAAAATCTGCATGAGAGAGTTAAAGGACGTCATTTATCCAGCCTACGCTCTTACAAAAGCAGAGAAGGAAATATTTTTTGAATGTCTTAGCAGCATCAAGGTCCCGTCCAGCTTCTCCTCCAATATAAAGGGAATAATAAATATGGAGAAGAAAACATTCCAGTAACCCGAAGTCTCATGACCGTCACGTGATAATGACACAGTTGCTTCCGATTGCATTGAGGGGGCTTCTACCGGAAAATGTTCGATCGCCCATTGTGAAGCTATGTGCATTCCTCAATGCAATTTCTCGAAGGTAATAAACCCAGAAATTCTACCGAGGTTGCGGAATGATGTGGTCCAATGTCTCGTTAGTTTTGAGCCGGTGTTCCCACCATCCTTCTTCAATATTATGACACATCTCCTCGTTCACCGGTCGATGAGATTTCCATTCTCGGTCCCGTGTTTCTACACAATATGTTCCCTTCGAGAGGTTCATGGGAGTCTTGAAGAAATATGTTCATAACCGTGCTAGGCCGAAGGAAGCATCTCCAAGGGCTATGGAACAGTAGGAGGTCATTGAATTCTGTGTTGACTTTATTCCCGACCTTAAGCCGATTGGTGTTCCTGAATCGCGGCATGAAGGGAGACTAAGTGGAAAAGGCACGCTAGGAAGGAAATCAATGATATGTAGGGACGGGATTTCTTTGACTCAAGCACTACTACATACGCTCTACAAAGTTCCACCTTGGTGGCTCCGTATATCGGTGACCACAAGAACTTTCTACGCTCCCTAACCCGGGGCAGTCGAACGATTGGATTAGACGTGAACACATGTCGATCTCTCGCGGTTGGTTGCAAAAACATCTCCTGGAATAACAAAGCATATTGAAGATCAGCTGTACTTGCTGGCCCAGCACACCATCTTCGACCGTAGTGACTTTCCAAGGGTACGAGATAAATGGGAATACATTTTACACGATCGCCCAAGATAAAAGAGCACCAACCAAAACAAAGTGGTGTCCGGTTTGATGCAATAATGAATGAAGGCCCAAATGACACATATTATGGTTACATAGAGGATATATGGGAACTTGACTATGGACCTTCTTTTTAAGGTCCCTTTGTTTAGGTGCAAATGGGTCAACAAAACAGAGGCGGGTTCGTGTAGACAAGTTGTATGGAATGACAACAAGGATCTCAACAATCTTGGGTATAGAGACGAACCATCTGCCCTAGCCAAGGATGTGGCCCAGGTTTTCTATGTGAAGGATATGTCTACCAAACCAAGAAAAAGGAAACATAAGGAAACAAATACATCAAACGATGAGCCAAAGCGCCACATAGTTCTTCCTCCGAAAAAGAAACATCGTGGAGTGGAGGACAAGACAGACATCGTCGAAGATTATAATCAGCTTTGATGAAATTCCACTCCTTCAGAGTGAACATTGATCCAAGCATCAAGTTAAATGATGAAGATGCTCCATGGTTACGGCCAAGAAGATTAATTAAATGATGAAGATGCTCCATCATCAAGTTAATTGGAAGAATGTTCATGGCACAAATGAGTATCTCAACATGGCAATTCAATTTTCACTTATTTTTGTGTAACCATGTAACTCAGCTATGTATGATATTAAAAAGTGGAGATGCGCCACGGGAGATTCCCCAACCCTTCCCCAACACTCGTTAGATGAGATGTAGTCGCTCGTGGGCTTGGCAGAGACAAATTCGATGGAGCGTTTTCCGAAGGATGCCAGTAGGGCGTGTGCACCAACGACATCTTCGAGAAGCTGCGCCACGGGAGATTTCCCAACCCTTTCCCCAACACTGGTTAGATGAGATGTAGTCGTTTAGGGGCTTGCAGTGAGATTTCCAACCCTTTCCCAACACCGTAGATGAGATGTGCGCCAGGCTTCAGGTTAAGGCGCAGCTTCAAGATGCCGTAGGGCGGTGCACCAACGATTCGAGAATGCCACGGGAGATTCAACTCTTTCCCACATCTGATGAGATGTAGTCGCAGGGCTGCGGAAAATTCGAGAGCAGCCCGAAGATGTCGTAGGGCGTGTGCACCAACGACATCTTCGAGAAGTCGCGCCACGGGAGATTTCCTAACCCTTCCTTCATCCATGGGAATGAAACTCGCTTGGCTTGTTGATCCGCTTGGCAAGGCGTATCGATGCTCCTTTTATAGGCACGGCACCTCTTCTACTTTGTGCCTGTTCCTTCGACAGTAGCGTCGTGCGCCACATGCTTTATCCTCTATCTGAGCGATGGCGTCCACCCATGCGCCTTATCCTGCCGAGACATCTTTAGTCCCCGCTGTACCCACCACCGGGACTAAAGGTTACCCACACGGCCCTTATCCCACCGACAGCTTTGTTAGATGACACAAAAAAGGATCTTTAGTCCCTGGTTGTACCCACCGGCCGGACTAAAGGTTACCCACACGCCCGTATCCCACCGACAGCGTTTTGGGCGCCACGCTCTTATCCCGCTCACATCTTTAGTCCCGGTCAGACCCATCAAATGGGACTAAAGGTTACCCACACGTCCCATCCCACCGATGCTTTGTTAGATGACACAAAAAGGATCTTTGGTCCTACCCACCAGCCGGGACTAAAGGTTACCCACACGTCCTTATCCCAATCGACAGCTTTGGGCGCCACCGCGTTCCCGCCATTTTTCTTCCCGCGCTTTCCACCGGCTTCCCGCCTCCGTCCTCCCGCCATTTTTTTCACTATATATGTTGGCTTCTGGCCTCCA
>NC_061513.1:333162444-333248179 GCF_022539505.1 Lolium rigidum | reverse complement strand
AGGGATTTCTAGTTTCGTGCCCCCGGTTCGTTAGTTGTACTCAGTTTTCCCCAGCCCCTTAGTTTTTCCTCAGCTTTCCCTCCTCTAGTTTGAAACACGCACAAGTGCCGGAACGGCCGTAGCCGTCGAGTCGAGGCCTTGACCGTTAGTCCGATCGGGTGGGGCCGCACAGGGGCAGCTCCTCCCCGACCGTCTCGTGCCGACGGGTAGGGTCGGGAGACACGTCGGAGCAGCCATCCATCTATCGCCGACGTGTGGGCCGTTTTTATTTCATGATTTTATACGCGGTGCCGCCAATGACAAATGGGGCCGCTCTATAGGGCTGCCGCAGCCAATGACCGAGTGGGGTCGTATATTTTTCGCAAAAGACATATATTGCCGCTCTGTGGGCTGCCGCAGCCAATGACCAGTGGGGTCGTCTATTTATTTAGGGAAACTCATATATTGCCGCTCCGTGGGGCCTCCGCAGCCAATGACCAGTGGGGTCGTCTATTTTTCGAGAAAAGACATATATTGCCGCTCTGTGGGCTGCCGCAGCCAATGACCAGTGGGGTCGCTCTATTTATTTAGAGAAACTCATATATTGCCGCTCTGTGGGGCCTCCGCAGCCAATGACCAGTGGGGTCGTCTATTTTTCGGAAAAGACATATATTGCCGCTCTGTGGGGCTGCCGCAGCCAATGACCAGTGGGGTCGTCTATTTATTTAGAGAAACTCATATATTGCCGCTCGGTGGGGCTGCCGCAGCCAATGACCAGTGGGGTCGTCTATTTATTTAGAGAGAAAAAATCATATCTTGCCGCTCTGATATATGTCTTTAGAGAATATCATAGAGAGAAGCAACAAGTTCGCTAATTAATTATTCTTAAGCTAGACCGGAGAACCGCTGGCAGCTCGTTCCCCACCGTCGGACGGAGCAGCCATCGCCGGCGGCGCGCCGGCGCTGTCGGTCGCCCGGCGCGTCGCCGGCCGGACGAACCGCGGCGCTGCACGTCAACCACGGCTCCAAGCACTTGTTTCGTCCGCACGCATTGTACCCACCGCAGGAAAGTCCGCCGCAAGCAGATCCGCCGCCCACGACGACCGGGATTTGTTCCGCGCACCAATTGGTAGACCTCCGCTTCTGCCTCCCCGCCCCCTAATCGATTCGGCTCCCGTAATTTATTGGAGTTTGCAGTGTACGAAATAGTCCTCAATGTCTCGTCGTAGCGGGTGCGCCGGCGAGGGTGGGGATTCGATCATGTCGTGGCCACGTTCTACTTCTCCTACCTCGTCGGAAGTGCAGGTATATAGCTTCAGCTCTCTCGTACTACCGTTGAATTTGGAAGTTCCGCCATGGCCTGTTGGGGTGATTTCAGTTGTTCTTTTTCCATTATTGTTACGATTAGCCGAGCAAGCCGATGATCCATGGTACATTGCATACCAAGATGAATCAACCCAGTGGTGTAGCCAGAGGATGGATTTGGAGGAGAAGGTGGCCAATTTAGGTGATGAATTGGCCCGTAAAAACCTGATGATATTCGAGCTGAAGTGTATTGTGGATGAAGAAAAGAAGAATTCAGAGCTTATTCGCAAGGAGAAGTTGAGAGTTGAGACAGATCTTGCCGTATTTGATCAAGTGGTAGAAAATCTAGAACATGAACTAAAAGTGATGGGAGAGGAGAAAAGTAGATTCATCTCGTGCAGTTTTATTAGGTGTCATCCCCTGTCCTAGCAGCTTATGTGGTTCCGGTAGACGATTTAGTATAGAATTGTTATTCGGTAGATGGCTCTAACCACCGTATTTTGTTGTGGCTCTAAGCACCGTATTTCGGTGTACAATTTCCTACTTGTGCTAAGTAATGTGCACGATAATTTTAGCAAGGGATCCCAAAAGTGAAAGCATGTACCAGCCTCCGGATCAAATACATATCAATATCTTCCCAATCAAGTTGGGATAGAATTCAAATCATACATACGGATGTACATGGACACATCAAGAACGTGAAGAAGCTTTTTTTGAGACTGAGGTAGTAGTTCGAACAATTTTATCCCATTTGGAAATTGAAAAATACAAATTTATAATAATTTATCCCAATTTGCGGCGTCGAACACGGTCGCGCAGCGATGGGCAAGAAAGGCCGGGACGACGGGCGGCTGAGGGGTGGTCATCCGCGCCATCAAACGTTGAAGCGATGTTATCGGCGATGGCTTCAATGTTCGTGGCATCGATGACCGGTGTCGGAACCGCCGCTGTCTTGGTGTTCTTCATCGGCGACGGATCTCGCGGAGGGCTGGATCGGCGGCTTTGCAGCGCGGTTGTAGACGATGGCTTCAATCGTCTTGGCATCGATTCGCACTCTCGGCACCGGAAGTGAGACATCAACGAGCTCCGACATTGAAGGCCGGGTCTCGCGCCGTCGAAGCGATGTTGTAGGCGATGGCTTCAATGTTCGTGGCATCGATGACCACCGTCGGCACGGCCGCCGTCTTGGTGTTCTTCATCATTCAACAGATCTGAGAATAGAATCGAAAGTGAGACGAGAGAGACATTTCAACTATTTCGACGGTTAGATCCTCACCGGCACTCTTAGATCCACGGCGCACGCACGGTTAGATGCACGCCCCCGCACGCACGGTTAGATCCGCGCCGCCGCACGCTCGACGCACGCACGGTTAGATCCGCGCCGCCGCACGCCGCCGCACGCACGGTTAGATCCGCGCCGCCGCACGCACGGTTAGATCCGCGCCGCCGCACGCCGCCGCACGCACGGTTAGATCCGCGCCGCCGCACGCCGCCGCACGCACGGTTAGATCCGCGCCGCCGCGACCGCCGTAGTAAGAGAGGAAATACGAGAGAGGAGGATGCGATCGGAATATGCGACTGCCGGGGTTGGTAGGTATGTGCTCTGCTCTTGTCTCCGTATGCGTCCATCGTGGTAGAGAGAGAATACGGCCGTCCGATCATAAATGATCGAACGGTGCAAGCGTTCGTTGAGCTTTCAACTAACCAAGATCCGTGTGACATACATCTCGACCAATCGGAGATCAGCCGAGTGAGTACAAGTTAGGAAAACTGAGTAGAACTAAGAGGGGCAAAAGTGAGGAAATGTTTATCGGAAGGGCAAAACTGAGTAGGACTGAGTAAAACAAGTGGGCTCGGAGGGGGAAAACTGAGTAACACTAAGTAAAACAAGGGCACCCAAATAATAAACGGACTAAGGGAAATTGAAGCTTTTGGCATAAAAATTGTAAAATTGTGTTATTTGAACAATATATTACATTTTGGCCGACTAGATATTGTTTGCAACTCAAAGATACACAAGTGTGACGAATTTGGACTCATTTGGACAAAGTTTGTAAGCATAGTTGGTATTTGGGAGGTGTATTGAGCCGAAAGCCCTGCATCTTCATATCTAGTAGCTCATGGACTAGGAAGTGGTTTTGAAGCTTTTGGCATAAAAACTTCATATCTCTATATTTCCTTTTCCATTATTATTTCTCTAGGTTGTAGGTAACATAATAAGGCTCCATGGGAAGGTTCCACCATGTTTTGAATTATTTTGAATTGAACCCTAAAACCCTAAAACCCTAAAACCCTAAAATGATAAATGTGGCTTAAATGTGGCATACAAATTGTTCATACAAATTCAAATTGTTCAACACAAAGGGATCCCCAATACAAAGGGAACCACAATACAAATTGTTCATACAAATTCAAATTGTTCAACACAAAGGCATCCCCAATACAAATTGTTCAACACAAAGGGATCGCCAATACAAAGGGAATCCCAATACAAATTGTTCATACAAATTCAAATTAGTTGTTCAGAATAAAATCTTTCTCTTGCTCCCGGTGTGACTCGCCGGGCCACCACCTTACTCCGGGTAACCCTAACAGGGATATTACCGGTGTCTACCTTCCTTTTGCCCTCTTTCTTGTTCTTCTTCTTCCGCAAAGCTTGTGCTTTTTCTTCCGCCATGCACTCTTCGAAGTTAGCTTGTATCATGGCCTTACCACTTTCGTGGCATTCTCGACTATACTTGTTCCCTCTCCTCTAGACTCATCGGTTGAAGCCATTCTATATCCATCTTTTCCCTCTCGCTCTCCATCCAATGGTTCAAGCAGCTCTACATCCATCTCGTTCCCCCGCTCTCGATCCATCGGTTCAATCTCCTCATGTTGAACTCGCTGCTTCAATCTCCTCTCGCATTTGCCGCTTCAATCTCCTCATGTTGAACCGCTGCTTCAATCTCCTCTCGCATTTGCTCGCTTCAATCACATCATGTTGAACTGCCGCTTCAATCTCAAGTTGAATTGCTGCTTCATTCTCCTCTCGCATTTTCTGCTCCCGCCCGATCTTCCATTCCAAAAGCTGGGTCAACTCCATTTTTACAAAGCCTAGCAATGTGTCCAGGGATTCCACAACGTTTGCACTTACGTTTTCGAATCGGTGCACCACCCTCCGCACTAGCTCGATCCTATTCTTCCTCGGCCTACCTGCCGGTCTAGTCAATACTCGGAGAGTACGGTTTGAAGCCTCGGATCGACTTTCATCCATTGGTCTTTTCCCAACAAGGTAGGAACATTCATAGCATATGCAGCCCTAAATTTGGCAACAGAGAAGTACTCGACACATACCTGATCAACTTCACCATCTTCACCCCCTATAACACTCATGAAAAACAATGCGTGTATGCGGGGTATCCCACGGATCTGCCATCCCCTACAATGGCATGTCCTATCAACCAAACTCACCGGATACCTCCACTCGCCTGTTTTCTTTGTCGCTGTAGGTTACCTCAGCCTCCATTCCTTTTCTGACGCACTGCATCCTCAATTGTTTTTCCCTGGCATGCAAAGACTTAATCAAAGATGGGAGCATGAGATGGCCAACATAATTTGTGGATGCAATTCTTTGACGCAGATCGATCTTTATCATGATCATCTGCCTAATCTTATCAAATATTTGCCACAGCATAAGCCCTTTCAATGACTTGACCTTTGAATTGAAACTCTCCGCAAGGTTACTTGTTACATAGTCTACCTTGCAAATTTCATTGAATTGGCTTCTTGACCACACCCTACCATGATGTTCATCCAAGTACTCCTTCACCCCAGGTTTTTGTTTATACAACACATCCAAATGAAACGAGATGCTTCCTAGAGCTGCATGTGTATGAAGCTGGCCATAGGTTGTCGATAAAAAATTTACCCTTGAATTTCTTTGTAAAATTCTGTACCAAGTGTCGCATACATTCCCTATGCTCCACTCCGTGGAATACCGCTTCTACCGCAGTCTCCAAACCTTTGCAAGCGTCTCGTGTGGATAACAAGTCCCGTTGGATGACCTATAAGGTCGCGCAAATTCTGCGTAAACCAAGTCCAACTTTCCTGTGACTCAACCTCCACAACCCCATAAGCAACAGGGAACATCCAATTATGTCCATCAACTGCAGTAGCAGCAACTAGCTGTCCTTTAAACCTGCCATGAAGAGCTGATGCATCCACGGCCAAATAAGGCCTGCAACCGTCCAAAAAGCCTTTCCAAGCAAGCTTTGAAACAAACAAAAGCCCTTCGAAACATTCCTTGTGCATTACCTTCCCGCTTTTCAATTTGTAGGGAACTGTATGCTTGTCTATCGCTACAACATCTGCCGGACTAGCCATCTCCACTTCAGCTTTGAAAGTGTAAAGCAACCGAAAGCTTTCATTCCATGGACCATTGATCTTGTCAAGAGCCATTTCCTTTGCATAGAACATTCTCATGTAAGGTACCTTCATTTTATACTTCTCAACCACCTTTTTTACGAGTGCTGTTGGACCAAGTGAAGGATCTTCTCTCAGCCAATCTAGGATTACATCTGCCAACCACCTAGTCTTCGCTAGCTTTGTTTTCAGCTCTGGCTCTCCCCTAGAGGTGGACACCTATGGATCTCATTATTCTTCTTTATCTGAAACATAATGATAAGGGATGTCGGTAATAGATAACAAATTTTACACCGTGATCTAAATACACAATCAGGTTGGCGTAGTACTCGAACCAAGCCGCTTCGCGCATTGTGGATGCATGCAGCCTAAACCTACACCTTGGGTATGGGCATTTAATTGTGAACCTACCCGGCTCACTTTTAATAACCTCGAAATTATTCTTAGTGAGAATGTGATATGTAGTAATTGCATTACGGCAGTCCATCATCGTTTGAAACACGGTGCCTTCTACAAGCCGGGGTTTCTCCTCGTTCCACTCAATTGTTGGCAAGTCTTCACCTTCGTAATCGGCTAAAACGAGGCTGTCATCATTCTCATTCTTCTCTTCATCATCGGTGTCATCAAATCTGGCACCAAAAGCCATATCTTCCATGTATTGATCCTCCATTGCCTCGCTTATCGCATCGATCTACCAATTCGAGAAACATCAACTCATCCTCATCATCTTGAGGAGGCTGATCCTCAATGTCCGCATCGTCCTCCACATCGACCGTACGAACGATCCGGCTACCACTAGCACCGGGGACAGATGGTGCTGCTGTGGACCTACAAGGAGCGCCACGGCGCACACTATTAGCAGAGGCAGCGAGCAGTAGAGAGACATGATGCCCGACCACCCGATGATGCCCCAGCACTCGCATGATGCCCGGCCCCTGTCCACATGGATACGAATTTTACCGAACCGGCAAGAAGCATTCAAAGCAAAAGAAATCCCGGATCTTCTTCGGAAATTAGTGGAACAAATCTTCCCTCCGAGCTGTTGAAATATTCGAAATGAACTGCATCGAGAGAGCTCCAGGTGTAGTTATCGTAGATGTTAGCTTTGAAATCCGTTAACGAGATGGTGGTTGCAACCACCGCAGGGAAGTTAAACCCCGTCTTACAGCGTTTAGAATCACGCGTAAAGCTAGAATCCAGCCTAACCACCAGCCGAAAAGCCAGTCGCTGGATCCATCCTATTCGAAAAGCAACGCGAGTTAGTTGAGCAACAACGATTGGCGCTCAAAAACTGCCTACTGTTAATTCACATGGGATAGGCGGACGATGCTTACCCAGATGGAATCCATGCGTTAGATCCCTCCGATTCCCAATCTTCTCCACGGCTGGCGGGAATAGTCCGCGCACCGGACGGAATTACAAAGAGGACAGGGGTAGATCCGGATCCGGTGGAGGCGGAGCCCGGGGGTGGTGGTGGGGGCGGGGCCGGCTCGGCGGCGGACGACGCCATAAGGTAGGTGGGCAGGATGGCGTGGCGGCGGAGGGGCGGTGTGTGAGCTCCTCCAGTCTCGGACGGAGGGGAAAGCTTTGGGTCAGCTCTTCCGAGTCAATAGTCAACACATTTCGAAAGCAACGGTCAAGTCAAAACCACCGCGGCTCCCTAGCCGTCACCGGTAACGGAAGGCCTCCGAACAGACGGCAACCCTCCCGTCCGAGCCTCTGGAAGGGGTTTCAAACTAGAGGGAGGGGAAAACTGAGGAAAAGTTAAGAGGCTGGGGAAAACTGAGTACAACTAACGAACCAGGGGCACGAAACTAGAAATCCCTACAATCAAAGACGTTCATACATACGCGCACACACTCACCCCTATGAAAGCACACACGCACACCCTACCCCTATGAGGCGCCTCGTTGTCGACGGGAACGTCGCCTCCCACTGAAGAATATTCCGCCTTTATGAGACCCCAAAGTGTCAAATCTGGGATTTGAACTCTGGTGGGCTGGGGGTGCCACTGCCCTCCTAACCATCCAACCACATGTTGGTTCGAATCATCCTGTTATGTTTCGCCTCTCGGTCATATCGCTCGTTCATGTTCACATTAGCCAATTGAACCGGAGTTAGCTACGTGTGTTCATCTCCATACCCGTCTCAACACCTCCAACTCCATGTATTGTTACAATACCTAAAAAGGTTAGATATGCTTATCAAATCTTCATTCAACTTTATAAAAAAAAACTAATTGGATTAGCGTATATTGCAAGATTTACATGTCTTGTGGATGATGTAGATCATGGCAAAAGCATGTGCGGCTTTCGAGGTGACCTTTCATGCATTGTTTGACAAGATAATTAGTAAACCAACCAAATAGAATTTGTTACGTAAAATGAAAACATGTGCGGGTGATTAAATTAAATACATATTCCAAAGACAAGCAAGCATGTTAAACTAATTTTGCCTCTTGCTTTCTCCTAATGCTCCTAACTCAAGGATTGGGAGCATCGTTTGTCAAAGCATGCAACTTCATTTATCTGATAGCAAATAAAGATATGTAATCAGTTCAAAAATAACAAACACATAATGTTTCCACCAAAATGTTAAGACATGCTAGAAATGATTTTACAAAATAAAACTGACGATTCGTTATAAACATAATAAAAGGACATACCTAGTGCTGAAATCTCCCACAAATTTTGGGGTCTAGAGAAGGGTATTTCTAGGCAGTCCTTCCCTTGCATATTCTGATTTGAACCCATGACCTATAGGACACAAGTGGAGATACTCTACCACTGCGCCAGGCCCGCCCTTCACGATTTGCTATAAACATGAGCCTAAATAATTAGAGTAAGAGAAATGCGTGTAAGTGTAAAAGGACGCGTAAAGTACTTTCTCATGTAGCAAAGACAATGTGCTAAGAAGCTTGTTGCCTTCACCAGGACCAATTGCTTCGGATGTAGGTTCTAGCAACATTTAGATACCATAATATTTTTACATCTAAATATGAAATCCTCACCATATATGTCCCTGCAATAATTAATTATTTCATTTCCGTAACGTTTGCATAAATACATGGTGTCAAAATTTCACAGGATAACATGTATCTCCTATCCGAAGACACGCAAAAAATGACGACATAGTATGGTTTCTAGTAATTCTCAGCAGTAGTGTCGACTAATTTGCAGGTGTCATCACTTTTGATTGCCATTATTTATATGAGCATTGGTTCCAATCATGTTCGGTACCAACTTTATAAACAACTTAATAAACAAGCAATCAACTTTGTGTGAATCACGTGCAATAGCACATAAATGTAGAGAGATTAAAACCTTTGGAAGTGGTTCATACTTCCAAAATTGACGGCGGAAAGCATGGTGAAACAAAACTCACTCCCAAATTGAAGAAAAGTAGTTTATGTTATCAACATTCAACATGACATCATATGGAAAACATAGCACATACAAGCATCGAGGAATTTGAATCGATTTGAAATATGCACTCATTCTTGTTGCGAGATCCATAATTCTGGATACAATATTTTTATGCCGACAACATGCAGAAATATCATTAAGTGCTAGCAAACCTTTGGTTCCTCTAAAATTATCGATTGCATATGGTGCAAATATTTTCTCTGTTCTAAGAAATATTCTTATAGATGTGCATCGGCTTGATCATTTTCTCCGCTCCAGTAATAGCTCCTAACCATTTTCTCTGCTCCAGCAATAACTCGTCCTGTATCCTGTAAAGTGCATGTACGTGAGATGTTTTTCTTTCACATAATCATTGACCGAAAGGAAGAACCCCAAGATAATGGAATGAAAAAAAAAACTAAAATCTCGAACAGAAATCAGAGATATAAGCATGTTATGATAAGTAACGTTGCAAAATGAATCATAAAAGCATGAGTATGTGCGGAAGGAAAAAAAAGTAAGATTTGTAAATATCTTTTTGTACCAACCAGGAATTGTGCTCCTCATTTCTCAACACCGTGGAAATCTTTCCATCAGACCAGTAGTCAAGAAAGGTCAAGGATCTTCGATCTTCAGAAGAAGATATTGCCACAATAGTTCTACACTTAACTACAACAATCTAAAATATCGTGCATAGCTAAATAACATTTGTAGTTACATTCAGCTTTCCAAAACATCTTGTATTAGTGAGTAGAGGAAATCCCTTTTATAGATGATAAATATCTCATTCCACTAATTTTCATATATTATTTAGTTTGCCTAGACCTTACACACTTGGTAGGATCAAACATTTGTAAAAAATAGCAGCTAAATTAGGCACGGGTCAGCGAAACTAATAATTGACAACTTGACTAGTATTTTTCTATATTGGGAGTTCAAACCACAAACAATCTTCTTGACGGCTTCTTCTAATATGCAATGATATGCTTAGGCATGTGTTTGAGAAAAAAAAATTCCAAAGAAAACACCTGATTGCTTTACCAATGACAAACCTGAAATTGTACCTTTGCTTCATCGGCAAAGTGCAGGCAATTAAAAATCTCACTCCAACATCAGGCACACATGCGTCGGCTCATTCGGTAGTGTGCACACCTGCTATAGCACATAGCTGCAGTTACTTGTTAGTTAATTGGACAAAGATCATCTAGAAATCCACACACAAGCTTACTCCATACTCAGGGCGTCCATTTCATGAGCAAACAAAAAAGGTCATGGAAAATAGAGATCCAATCATCTTTCATGTTTTGCTTTGAACAATAGAAACGGACGGGAGTGGAAAGGGGGAATAACTTGGATAAATGAATCCATCCGATTGGAATCTTGCACCAATATTTCACTTTGAAATACCCAAAAAAAAATCATGCAACATATCCCTGATTTGATCAAAAACACTATCCATAAAATAAAAAACAGGACTGAGCATGAACTTGTGTACCTAAAAATGGATCTGAGCACAAGCAATATACCGTGATCAAGAACGCCATACAGAACATCTTCCCGTATAACCAAAAAATAGAGTTGTCCCCTATACAGGATCAGATCAACACCAAAGAAGTACAATGCCAAAAATTCACCAATTCCCACGCCTGGTAAAAAAAGCGGTAACCAGTAATCCCATCCATGAACCACCCGATCACCATCCCCGTCCATGAAAACCATACATGCCATCGCCTAATTTCCCGTCGCCGGGTGTCAGGGCATCTCCAACCGGGCGACCCAAACGGACGCGCTGGGCCGTCCGTTTTAGGCCGTTTGGGTGGCCGAACGGACACCCGGACAGCGCCCCGCGTCCGCGTGTCCGTTTGGGTCGCACGCTGCGCCCAACGCGCGGACGCACCGCATATGAAAATAAAAAAGGAAAACAGCCAAAAAAACATTAAACTAGTGGTTAATTAAACTTAGCCCTATTTTGGGCAATTTTTACACAAAAGAAAGCCCTATATGGGCTTTAAACTAAAAAAAAAACCCTAGACAGGGTTTGCGAGCACGGTGGCCGCCGGCGTACTACCCCCAGTAGTACTCGTCATCGTCGGCGTCGATGACGACGACGCCCCCCGGCGGCGACGCGCTGTTCCGGCTCGACACGCCGGAGGGCACCGGGGACTCCGGCCAGGGCTCCCACTGCGCCCTTTCCCAGGCGGAGTGCGCGTTCGGCGGGCTCGCCGGCCTGCGCAGCCGTGCCCTCCGCGCCGACTCCTGTCGGAGCTGCTCCTCCGCTGCGGCCTGCGTGGCCAGGCGCTCCTCCTCCGCCAGGCGCGCGGCCCGGCGCTCCTCCTCCTCCCGGAGCGCCGCCTGACGCGTAGCCTCCTCCTGACGGCGCGCCAGCTCGAGGAAGGCCCACGCGTCCGCCTGGGCGTCCTCCTGGGCCTTGATGTCTACGGGAGCTTCTATTCTTGTAGACAGTGTTGGGCCTCCAAGAGCAGAGGTTTGTAGAACAGCAGCAAGTTTCCCTTAAGTGGATACCCAAGGTTTATCGAACTCAGGGAGGAAGAGGTCAAAGATATCCCTCTCATGCAACCCTGCAACCACAAAGCAAGAAGTCTCTTGTGTCCCCAACACACCAAATAGGTGCACTAGTTTGGCGAAGAGATAGTGAAATACAGGTGGTATAAATAAGTATGAGCAGTAGCAACGGTGCCAGAAAAGTGCTTGGCGTGTAGTTGATGGTGGTGGTATTGCAGCAGTAGTAACGCGATAAAACAAGTAAACAAACGAGTAGTAACTCAGCAGTATTTAGGAACAAGGCCTAGGGATTACACTTTCACTAGTGGACACTCTCAACATTGATCACATAACAGAATAGATAAATGCATACTCTAGACTTTTGTTGGATGATGAACACATTGCGTAGGATTACACGAACCCTCAATGCCGGAGTTAACAAGCTCCACAATAATGCTCATGTTTAAGTAACCTTTAGTGTAAGATAGATCAACGCTACTAAACCAAGTACTAGCATAGCATGCACACTGTCACCTTCATGCATATGTAGGAGGAATAGATCACATCAATATTATCATAGCAATAGTTAACTCCATAATCTACAAGAGATCATGATCATAGCATAAACCAAGTACTAACACGGTGCACGCACTCGTCACCTTTGCACACATGCAGGAGGAATAAAACTACTTTAATAACACATCACTAGAGTAGCACATAGATAGTAGTGATACAAACATGCTGCAATCATAAAGAGATATAAATAAGCACCTCACTATGCCATTCAATGAGTAAGTATTCTGTGAAATCTAGCCTAAGAGACCCACACGGTGCACACATCTGTCACCTTTACACACGTGGGACGAGGAGTCTCCGGAGATCACATAAGTAAAACTCACTTGACTAGCATAATGACATCTAGATTACAAGCATCATCATATGAATCTCAATCATGTAAGGCAGCTCATGAGATTATTGTATTGAACTACATAGGAGAGAGATGATCCACATAGCTACGGTACAGCCCCGAGCCTCGATGGAGAACTACTCCCTCCTCATGGGAGCAGCAGCGGTGATGAAGATGGCGGTGGAGATGGCAGCGGTGTCGATGGAGAAGCCTTCCGGGGGCACTTCCCCGCTCCGGCAGCGTGCCGGAACAGAGATCCTGTCCCCCGGATCTTGGCTTCGCGATGGCGACGGCTCGGCAGGTTTACGTGGGTTTCGTCAATTGGTATCGGGTTTTCTGATCCAGGGGCTTTATATAGGCGAAGAGGCGGCGCAGGAGGGCTGACAGGGGGGCCACACCATAGGGCGGCGCGGCCCCCTCTCGGCCGCGCCAGCCCTAGGGTTTGGTGGCCCTGTGGCTCTTCTCCGGCGGTTCTCGTGTGTTCTGGATGCTTCCGGGTAAAATAGGAACTCGGGCGTTGATTTCGTCCGATTCCGAGAATATTTCGTTACTAGGATTTCTGAAACCAAAAACAGCGTAAAACGAGGACCGGCACTTCGGCATCTTGTTAATAGGTTAGTTCCGAGAAAATGCACGAATATGACATAAAGTGTGCATATAACATGTAGATAACATCAATAATGTGGCATGGAACACAAGAAATTATCGATACGTTGGAGACGTATCAGCATCCCCAAGCTTAGTTCTGCTCGTCCCGAAGAGGTAAAACGATAACAAAGATAATTTCCGGAGTGACATGCCATCATAAACTTGATCATACTATTTGTAAAGCATATGTAGAGAATGCAGCGATCAAAACAATGTGTATGACATGAGTAAACAAGTGAATCATAAAGCAAAGACTTTTCATGAATAGCACTTCAAGACAAGCATCAATAAGTCTTGCATAAGAGTTAACTCATAAAGCAATAATTCAAAGTAAAGGTATTGAGGCAACACAAAAGAAGATTAAGTTTCAGCGGTTGCTTTCAACTTATAACATGTATATCTCATGGATAATTGTCAATGCAAAGCAATATAACAAATGCAATATGCAAATATGTAAGAATCAATGCACAGTTCACACAAGTGTTTGCTTCTTGAGGTGGAGAGAAATAGGTGAACCGACTCAACAATAAAAGTAAAAGAATGGTCCTTCAAAGAGGAAAGCATCGATTGCTATATTTGTGCTAGAGCTTTGATTTTGAAAACATAAAGAGAGCATAAAAATAAAGTTTTGAGAGGTGTATGTTGTTGTCAACGAATGGTAGCGGGTACTCTAACCCCTTGCCGGACAAACCTTCAAAGAGCGGCTCCCATTTTATTTTATTTTTGGATGGCACTCCTTCCAACCTTTCTTTCACAAACCATGGCTAACCGAATCCTCGGGTGCCCGCCAACAATCTCATACCATGAAGGAGTGCCTTTTTATTTTAGTTTTATTATGATGACACTCCTCCCAACCTTTGCTTACACAAGCCATGGCTAACCGAATCCTTCGGGTGCCGTCCAACAATCACATACCATGGAGGAGTGTCTATTTTTGTTAATTAATTTGGGACTAGGAATCCCATTGCCAGCTCTTTTTGCAAAATTATTGGATAAGCGGATGAAGCCACTAGTCCATTGGTGAAAGTTGCCCAACAAGATCGAAAGATAAACACCACATACTTCCTCATGAGCTATAAAACATTGACACAAATAAGAGGTAATAAATTTTGAATTGTTTAAAGGTAGCACTCAAGCAATTTACTTTGGAATGGCGGAGAAATACCATGTAGTAGGTAGGTATGGTGGACACAAATGGCATAGTGTTGGCTCAAGTATTTGGATGCATGAGAAGTATTCCCTCTCGATACAAGGTTTAGGCTAGCAAGGTTGTTTGAGGCAAACACAAGGATGAACTAGTACAGCAAAACTCACATAAAAGACATATTACAAGTATTATAAGACTATACATCGTCTTCCTTGTTGTTCAAACACCTTACTAGAAATTATCTAGACCTTAGAGAGACCAATTATGCAAACCAAATTTTAGCATGCTCTATGTATTTCTTCACTAATAGGTGCAAAGTATATGATGCAAGAGCTTAAACATGAGCACAACAATTGCCAAGTATCACATTATCCAAGACATTATAGCAATTACTACATGTATCATTTTCCAATTCCAACCATATAACAATTTAACGAAGAGGAAACTTCGCCATGAATATTATGAGCTAAGAACACATGTGTTCATATGAACCAGCGGAGCGTGTCTCTCTCCCACACAAGCATGATGTAATCCAATTTATTCAAACAAAAACAAAAACAAAAGCACACATACGCTCCAAGTAAAGTACATAAGATGTGATGGAATAAAAATATAGTTTCAGGGGAGGAACCTGATAATGTTGTCGATGAAGAAGGGGATGCCTTGGGCATCCCCAAGCTTAGACGCTTGAGTCTTCTTGATATATGCAGGGGTGAACCACCGGGTGCATCCCCAAGCTTAGAGCTTTCACTCTCCTTGATCATAGTATATCATCCTCCTCTCTTGACCCTTGAAAACTTCCTCCACACCAAACTCGAAACAACTCATTAGAGGGTTAGTGGACAATAAAAATTAACATGTTCAGAGGTGACACAATCATTCTTAACACTTCTGGACATTGCATAAAGCTACTGGACATCAATGGATCAAAGAAATTCATCCAACATAGCAAAAGAGGCAATGCGAAATAAAAGGCAGAATCTGTCAAAACAGAACAGTCCGTAAAGATGGATTTTATTAGGCCACCAGACCTGCTCAAACGAAAATGCTCAAATTGAATGAAAGTTGCGTACATATCTGAGGATCATGCTCGTAAATTGGCATAATTTTCTGAGCTTCCTGCAGGGCAGTGGGCTCAGATTCGTGACAGCAAAGAAATCTGGAACTGCGCAGTAATCCAAATCTAGTACTTACTTTTCTATCAACGGCTTAACTTGGCACAACAAAACTCAAAACTAAGATAAGGAGAGGTTGCTACAGTAGTAAACAACTTCCAAGACACAAATATAAAACAAAGTACTGTAGCAAAATAACACATGGGTTATCTCCCAAGAAGTTCTTTCTTTTTAGCCATTAAGATGGGCTCAGCAGTTTTAATGATGCACTCGCAAAAGATAGTATGTGAAGCAAAAGAGAGCATCAAGAGGCAAATTCAAAACACATTTAAGTCTAACATGCTTCCTATGCATAGGAATCTTGTAAATAAACAAGTTCATGAGGAGCAAAGTAACAAGCATAGGAAGATAAAACAAGTATAGCTTCAAAAATTTCAGCACATAGAGAGGTGTTTTAGTAACATGAAAACTTCTACAACCATATTTTCCTCTCTCATAATAACTTTCAGTAGCAACATGAGCAAACTCAACAATATAACTATCACATAAAGCATTCCTATCATGAGTCTCATGCATAAAATTATTACTCTCCACATAAGCATAGTCAAATTTATTAGTTGTAGTGGGAGCAAATTCAACAAAGTAGCTATCATTATTATTCTCATCAAGTGTAGGAGGCATAGTATAATCACAATAAAATTCACTCTCCATAGTAGGTGGCGCAAAAAGACCACTATCATTATCATCACAAATAGGAGGCAAAGTATCATCAAAGAAAATTTTCTCCTCAATGCTTGGGGGACTAAAAAGATCATAAAAACCAGCTTCCCCAAGCTTAGAACTTTCTATATCATTAGCAACAATGGTGTTCGAAGCGTTCATACTAATATTACTACCAGCATGCAAATAAGGTTCCATAGGTTTTTTAATTTTCGCACCAAACAATCCATGTTTTAATTCAGGAAATAGAATAAGAAGCTCATTGTTGTCCATTATGCCAAACTAGTGTAAACAAGAAACAAAAAGATGCAATTGCAGGATCTAAAGGAAATAGCTTCGAGCACACACACGACGGCGCAAGAAAAATACTTTACCTGAGACCGTAGTATGAGAGCCTTTTACCTTTCCTCCCCGGCAACGGCGCCGTAAAAGTGCTTGATGTCTACGGGAGCTTCTATTCTTGTAGACGAGTGTTGGGCCTCCAAGAGCAGAGGTTTGTAGAACAGCGAGCAAGTTTCCCTTAAGTGGATACCCAAGGTTTATCGAACTCGGGGAGGAAGAGGTCAAAGATATCCCTCTCATGCAACCCCGCAACCACAAAGCAAGAAGTCTCTTGTGTCCCCAACACACCAAATAGGTGCACTAGTTTGGCGAAGAGATAGTGAAATACAGGTGGTATAAATAAGTATGAGCAAGTAGCAACGGTGCCGTAAAAGTGCTTGGCGTGTAGTTGATGGTGGTGGTATTGCAGCAGATAGTAACGCATAAGAAACAAACAGTAAACAAACAGTAGTAACTCAGCAGTATTTAGGAACAAGGCCTAGGGATTACACTTTCACTAGTGGACACTCTCAACATTGATCACATAACAGAATAGATAAATGCATACTCTACACTTTTGTTGGATGATGAACACATTGCGTAGGATTACACGAACCCTCAATGCCGGAGTTAACAAGCTCCACAATAATGCTCATGTTTAAGTAACCTTTAGTGTAAGATAGATCAACGCTACTAAACCAAGTACTAGCATAGCATGCACACTCGTCACCTTCATGCATATGTAGGAGGAATAGATCACATCAATATTATCATAGCAATAGTTAACTCCATAATCTACAAGAGATCATGATCATAGCATAAACCAAGTACTAACACGGTGCACGCACCGTCACCTTTGCACACATGCAGGAGGAATAAAACTACTTTAATAACACATCACTAGAGTAGCACATAGATAGTAGTGATACAAACATGCTGCAATCATAAAGAGATATAAATAAGCACCTCACTATGCCATTCAATGAGTAAGTATTCTGTGAAATCTAGCCTAAGAGACCCACACGGTGCACACACTCGTCACCTTTACACACGTGGGACGAGGAGTCTCCGGAGATCACATAAGTAAAACTCACTTGACTAGCATAATGACATCTAGATTACAAGCATCATCATATGAATCTCAATCATGTAAGGCAGCTCATGAGATTATTGTATTGAACTACATAGGAGAGAGATGATCCACATAGCTACCGGTACAGCCCCGAGCCTCGATGGAGAACTACTCCCTCCTCATGGGAGCAGCAGCGGTGATGAAGATGGCGGTGGAGATGGCAGCGGTGTCGATGGAGAAGCCTTCCGGGGCACTTCCCCGCTCCGGCAGCGTGCCGGAACAGAGATCCTGTCCCCGGATCTTGGCTTCGCGATGGCGGCGGCTCCGGCAGGTTTCGTGGGTTTCGTCAATTGGTATCGGGTTTTCTGATCCGGGGGCTTTATATAGGCGAAGAGGCGGCGCAGGAGGGCTGACAGGGGGCCACACCATAGGGCGGCGCGGCCCTCCTCGGCCGCGCCGGCCTAGGGTTTGGTGGCCCTGTGGCTCTTCTCCGGCGGTTCTCGTGTGTTCTGGATGCTTCCGGGTAAAATAGGAACCCGGGCGTTGATTTCGTCCGATTCCGAGAATATTTCGTTACTAGGATTTCGAAACCAAAAACAGCAGAAAACAGGAACCGGCACTTCGGCATCTTGTTAATAGGTTAGTTCCGGAAAATGCACGAATATGACATAAAGTGTGCATAAAACATGTAGATAACATCAATAATGTGGCATGGAACACAAGAAATTATCGATACGTTGGAGACGTATCGGGCCTTCCCCGGCCGCCTCCTCCGGCGCGAGGTGCGCGGCGCCTCGGCGAGGTGCGGCCATTTGGCCAGCTCGTCGAGGTCCCGCTGCTCGCGGGACGCCGCGAGCGCCGCCTCGCAGCTCCGGGTCGTTCTCCTCCTCCCGGGGCTACGGCTGCGGCCGGGGCCGGGGCGCGGGCTCGTTGATGTAGAGGCCGCCGGGGCGGCGGCCAGCCCGCCTAGCAGCTGTGCCTGGCTGCGCGCGAGGCCGCGCCGTCGCGGATGAGAAGCATGTGCGCCGGCGCGCATCGTGCTGCACCTCGAACCACAAGTCCCAGTTGGGACTTGCGTCGCCGTACGCGGGGTCGTGCCGGAGGTCCGCCGGCAGCTGAGCGCGGCGCCTCTGGATCTCGGCGTAGCGGGCGCGGCCTGACGCCGGGATGGGCGGCACCGGAACCCGATCCGGGCTCGAGTGCCGCCCGTGGGGAGGTGCACGTCGCCCCACGGCATTGGGACGCCGGCGTCCCAGAACATCTGCGCCACCGCTACGGTGACGTAGATCCGCTCGCGTCTGGGAGGCACCGGCGGCCCCATTGCGAACGCCGGCGGCGCGACTTGCCGGCTGCTGCCGGCCTCGTGGTCGTTGGCGGACGGCTCGAACTCGCGCTCGGGGCCATGGCGGCGCGGAAGCTTCGAGCTCGCGCGTGCGGCCGGAGTGGAAAGTGGGGACCGGATAGGGACCGTCCCCTTCCCGAGTCCACATTTAATAGGACCGGGGCACGGACGAGTGGGCCAGCCACGCGGACAGGGCGGACACGCGAGGACGCCGCGTGCCATCCGCGGCCACGCAAACCCGGCCCAGATTTGGGCCGGGTTTGCGTCGTTCCGGACGCCGCGGCCGTCCGCTTTTGCGGTGCGTCCCCGCGTTGGGCCGGGTTTTTGTCCGGCTGGACCCATCCGGACGCGCGGGCGCGGGATGGGTCGCCCCGTTGGAGATGCCCTAACTCTCGAAGGGCATACAATATGATAATTGGGAGATATTTGGTAGGTTATTATTTTTTGACATTTATTTGGCAGGTGATTGACGCTAGGGAGATGTGGATGAGAGCAGATCGGATGTATGGTTAGATACTGAGCGGAGATTTTGATGTAGGATTGTACGGTCTGGATATGCTGAATCTTTGACATCAAACATTTTTGACGACGTACCAACTGCAATATAATAGTAAAGATATATAGGATTAAAAAATTAAATGATTTAAATGGTCTACTTTCTAGTGATATAATTTTTATGCCATAAAAATAATATTATGTTAATCATATTAATGATCTAGAGATCCGCGCTGGTCTTATAATCCCTCGCTAAGGAGAGTGTACAAATATAAGCCGAGCTACATGTAGGTCTTTATTTTCAAAATTTCGGAAATCATATTTTTAGTTTTAAAAAATCCTGAAAATAAATCCTGGATGTAGTCAATGATGGAATCTACAAACATGCAAAATCTGATTGTGAAATTCTTAGTAGTTTAGACTACACAAAAGTGACAAATGTGTGGATCTGAGAATAGTGAATAGTGCACATTTCAAAACTATAAAACCTGGCAGATTTTGTCATTTTTCTGTAGTCTACAATACAAATAATTTCACATTAAGATTTTGCATGTTTGTACATTTTATCATTATCTACATCCATGATTTTGTTTCAGATTTTTTTAAACTTAAAACTATAATTTCTAAATTTTCGAAAATAAAGAGCCACAGGTAGTTCAACCTCCGTTTGCAGTTTTCGCTAACGAATGGAGTACTATTTACGCATCACACACATGTAGTAAGATTTACTCCATAGGTGTAGGATTAATGCCTTTTTTCGTAACCGAACATAGTCTGAGGCTCTGAACTAAGCAAGTTCAGTCATTTTCGTTTAAGAAAGAACTCCGAGGTGTGGAAGGAAACCCATCAAACCGGTGACGGAGGACGAGGGACACATAAATTAATATATGTGCAGTGTTTTAAGAAAAAAAATCTGTGCCACCTATAAATTTATTTTTATGTGTAATTTTGTAGCCAAATATTAGTATTACGTGCAATTTTCACTTAATATGAGCACGTTTGGTAGGTCGCATCCTTGACTCGCGCGTGGGAAGCAAATAATGGATCGTTTGGTTCCTAGAAGCCTTTGTGTTGTAGCCCAATCAATTCTCGAAGCACCTCTGAACCTGTCCCTGTGGAAACGCCTGAAATGACTGTTTCCACTGGTTCTATCCTGTTCTCAGCACTAGCAATACAACCTTTGCACCTCAAGGAATGTGACTTGATTTTAAACTTTTTCACCCATTTTCTTAAAATCAACAAAACCATGATTCATATCAAAATAATTTGTATATGAATTAGATGGGCGTCGATGATCTGAATACATTCCGACAATCGGTTTTGAGTTTCTGCAGCCGTAAATCATAAATTTTGTGTTCATGCTTAGAGTTTTTTGAGTGAATTTTATAAAATTTGTCGCACACAGTTGACCTTTTGAAATTTCCTTTGAGAGGTAGGTTCACCTCACCATTACGCACGGCTCTCGTGTTGTAAATTTTTTCTTTAGTAAACATAGGCGGATAGATAAACAACTTACTAGTATACTGTAATTTGTATGTACATATTAGTTCATTTGGATGTAATGTAACCTGTTGCTCAAAGTCTCACTTGTCTCCTTAATCGTCTTGTTCATTGGTTCATGGTGGTAACCACCTTTGGTAGCGGCATGGTGGTATTTCCGTGTGCCATCGTGTTATGCTTTGTGCCCGACTTTGTGGACAGTGACATGGTCATGGTAGGTGAGATGTAAGAGAGCGTAATCTATTGTGGTACCTCTGTCATCGGCGGTGGCATCATGGTGGTATTGTCGGGCATCGTCATGGTAGACCTTGTTCCCGACTTTGTGGACGACAACATAATCATGGTAGGTGAGAGGCGAGAGGTAGTAATCCATGGTGGTAGCTACCATCATCATCGCTGGCTTCATGGTGGTATTTCCACGCGTCATCATGGTAGCCCTTGTGTCTAGCTTCATAGACGGCAGCGTGGTGATGGTTGTGGTATGTGAGAGGCGGTAATCCATGACCGTAACCTTCGTGGCCATCATCGTTGGGGACGGCATGGTGGTAACCGTGTAGGTGTAGCCAGTGGCGGCATCGACCTTGTTGTTCTACGTCAGAATCCTCTGCCGGTCACATTCAGCTTAGTTTTGTATGTACGTAAAGTAAACCGCTTTGGCCATCGTCGGCAAAAGTAACATGGTGGTCTTTCCGCGTGTTTTTTTTTTTTTTTTGAACAATCTTTCCGCGTGTTGACGTTGTGCTAGGCTTCGTGAACAGCGGCTTGAAGCTTATTGTGATAGGTGAGGAAATTAAAGGTAAATCACCATGAAAACAATTGGTGAGGCTAAACCGCGCCTCAGAAATTCTATTGTGCAGCCTTTTGGCCGCGTGCGGTTCACATAACCACCCAACTCTTTATCTTCGAATTTGTTGATTGAATATTCTATACATTTTCCTTATAGAAAAACAACAAGCAACAGACGGGCGGTCCAAACGACGATAATGTTCGATAGTAACGGCATGTTCATCCACACGGTGGTCCAGCAGAGAGACCCCTCTGCTCCGGGGACATCTGGTGGGGAACCTGTTCGTCAGAACGCCAGTCCGATGCCCTCGCCGGTGATCACCAACAGTCCGATCTTCAGCGCCACCCGACGATCACCAAGGCGACGCGGGCGGCGACGATGACGGCGAGCGCCACCGAGACCACCCACACGCCGACCGTGACCCGCCGCCGCTCGGGCGCCACCGCCGGGTCGTCGCGCCGCAGGAGGTTCTGCTTCACGAGGCAGCAGCAGAGCACCACGACGAGGTCGTAGGTGACGACCACGAAGGCGAGCTTCCGCGGGCTGCGCCGCACCTGGTACGCGTCCCACGCGAACTCGCCGGTGAGGAGCAGCGACACGACCGCCAGGAACGCCCAGCGCACCCACCCGCGCTTCTCCGGGGCCTGCCCCAGCTGCGCCGTCTCCGGCGCCGGCCGCGGCGGCGGGTCTCGCGCCACCGGGAAGGACGTTGCCGCTTCGATATCCATGTGCGCCGCCGCAGACGGCGGGTCTCGCGCCACCGGGGAGGACTTCGCCGCTTTGATATCCATGTGCGCTGGTGGTGGGCAAGGTCGTCGTGAGCTCGAGCTACTGCTGCTTCTGCCGATGTATAGGTGGGTGGACGGAGCTGCTGCACGTGCGGACGCGCTGTGGTGAGCTCTACGTGACTACATGAGCAGCGCCTGTCTTTTATACTCGGACAGAGTAGCCGCTTTTGTGGAAGAAGCAGAAAAGACCACCTTCTAGGAAGAAGCGTAGAAAAAGGAGGCAAACATTCAAGCGCGTCTGGCTTTTCCGGTTTCTCCTCGGGTCCCAGGGGTAGTTAACAGACTTGGTTGATTTCTGAACGAGTGGTAGCTAAGGACGGCAATGGGTACGGTATGAGCAGGATATGTGAAAGTATTTGGGAAGCGTAACCCTAAACCTGGGTCCGCGGTGCATATATATAGTCGGATATATAAGGCCCACCTCGTGTATATGCGAGGGGGTATAATACACAGGAGATATACATGTCTACAGCTACTCTATACAGATACAGTTTAACACTCCCCCTCAATCATAACTTGTCCAAATTAAGATTGTGACGAAACTTCACTAGCTGTCGAGTAGCAAGAGATTTAGTAAAACCATCAGCTACCTGATCTCCTGAAGGAACAAACCGTATGTCCAAAAGCTTCCGAGCAACCCTCTCACGGACAAAGTGATAATCCACTTCTATGTGTTTAATCCTAGCATGAAACACTGGATTTGCAGAGAGATACGTTGCTCCAATATTATCGCACCATAACACTGCCGCTCGTGGATGAGGAACTCTCAATTCGGCAAGCAATGTTTGCACCCAAATTACTTCAGCCGTTGCATTAGCCAGAGACTTGTACTCAGCCTCTGTACTTGATCGAGAAACTGTAGCTTGTTTTCTGGCACTCCATGAGATCAAGTTTGATCCCAAAAACACAGCAAAGCCCTGCCCAATCAGCATCAGAAAAAGCACTGACCAGGGTAGAAGTCGAACTGCTCAATCTCAGCCCAAGGGATACAGTACCACGCACATATCGCAGTATCCTCTTGACAGCAGTCCAGTGAACAGTGGTCGGGGCATGCAGAAACTGACACACCTTATTAACAGCAAAAGCAATATCTGGTCTAGTCAAAGTAATGTACTGCAAAGCCCCAACAATGCTGCTGTAGCGAGTAGAATCATCACCACTCAGAACTTCACCATCATGCAGTGACAGATTGTCAGACACAGACAAAGGAGTATCAACAGTTTTGCAAAGCTGCATATTCACAAATTCATTTGCATACTTCTCTTGGGATAGAATGATACCATCAGACACCCGCTGAACCTCAATGCGAAGGAAATAATGAAGATCTCCCAAGTCCTTCAAGGCAAAGTCCATTCCCAAGTCATGCAGAAGAGCATCAACAGCCTTCTATGAGGAGCTAGCAACAACAATATCATCAACATAAATATGGACACTCCCCCTTTATTGTGGAAAAACAGAGAAGTATCTGCCTTGGAAGGAACAAGTGGACTTGAGAATGCACTATCCAAATTGCTTGCATGCCGACCATCACCAAGACGACAACAACTCACTTGTTTATTTTTGCGAAAATTCCACCTATATATTAATATTCATCGATAGTAGTACAAATAACTCAAAAGTAATAAAAATTATCAATAGGTATTTGGACCACCTAGCGACGACTAAACACTAGCACGAGTCGAAGGTGCGCCGCCGTTCTCGCCCCTTTCATCACCGGAGTCACGCAAGGCTTGTCGTAGTATAACTTATTGTAGTAGACAGACGGTAAAGCGTCGTGCTAAGGCCCCGAAGAACCAGCGCACCAGAGCAGTAACTATCGCCAATGATGACAACCGTAGATCCCAAGAAACTTACATGAAACCGTACCAACGAACATAAAAACCGACCGGGTTCCTAGAGATCCACCGGGCACACAACTCCATGTGTCCTCCACCAGTGCTTAATTAACGCACCACCGGAGCGAGGATAGTACAAGAAGAACCTTATTCTAACTTTAAGATGTAGCCGCCGCCTCAACATCCCGAAAAATATACTGAAAAACAACCTACAAAAAAAAACGAAAACTCCCCACCAGCGGCCATATCTCCAAGGCCCCAAGGCCGCTGGAGGTGGAGCGGACCAGCGGTACCGCCGGCGAGGAGGAAGAAACCCTAGAATTGGTTTTGTGGCGGAGCCGCCTACTGATCCTCTCCTGGCTGGATGTACCATACCCTCTACAACTTTCACTTGTCACCTAATAACAACTGACTTGTTTGATAAACAGATTACATAAGCAAGTGATTTAGATATTCTTGGGAAGTCTGGCAGGGGTGGCAGTCGAATGTTTTAACCTTGACGTGGACCAAAGACTATCAATGATAGAGAAAGAAGAGCGCCTTCTCGTACTGAGCGATCTCGTAAGTACTAGTAATTAGCTTGAGGCGAAAGTGGAAGTGTTGTGAACGACATGTACGTGGCCTGACGAACAGCGACAACTACCAATAATGTGGTAGAGGGAATAGCACTTCATACCACATGTTGGGGCTAAAGTTGCACAAAACCACAACTTCAGTTTTATTTTGCACAAAACACCATTTTTTCATACAATTTTTTGCAGAAAACACAACAATATGAATTAGGAAAATTGATAGGCCAATTAACAAATTAGGGCCCACCTACAGGAGCCCAAGCCAATTTCAATGTGTATGCTTGAATTCATCAACGAGTCAACCACAAATATTTAGCACAACAGTTTATACATGGAAAACGGCTTCACGCTCAATGTTAGGCGCGCAGCAGCTTGCAAGAGAAAATGATTGACAAGATAGCCACATATTTATCAAGTTTAACCACACATCCATCTTGTACATAACATGTTTGTCAATTTTCCATCCAAAACAAGAAAGCATCCGAAGAGAAACATGTAAATATTAGCAGATAGCTCCATCTTTAGTGTCTCCTGGGTCCTGGCACATACAAAAGCAAGAGGCGAGATACAAAAATCAGTTCTAATTGTCTTCCTCCTCCTGTTGTCCATGTTCGTTACCTGCTGAAGTAACCGTAGAGCCTCGTCTCAGTGTAATGCATATGTCGATGTTGTCCACGGGCAGAATGGAGCTTCCTCCAATATAATACCACAAATTTTAGAAAGGAACTACTTTTCTACGTTGATTAGAGCCAAAATGTTCCGCCCCCAAAACTCGTCATCTTCCTGCCGGTCAAACCCTACCGAAAGGATGAACTTCAAACAAAAATTGGCACTGCGGACGCATCTTACCCATTGAATGAGACGGTGTCGACAGAGTCCACTGCCGCCGTCCACGTGGGCGGCGTGCCGCTGCCGCCGCCGCTGGCTCGGTTGGAGGCTGGTTTGACTCCAAACCAGTCGATGTGTGGTTCTGCGGCTCCAAATACTTCGTGGTCGGGGGGGGGGAAACTCCTCTTGCTACCCCATCCATGCCTCCGGAGCGCCGCCTCTCCAGCCACCAGAGCCGCTCACCGGGTCGACGGAGCCATGGCGCGGGTGGCCGCCCTTGTCGAGGGTTTCCTATCGAGCGTACCGAGTGAGAGCATAGACTGGTCGAACGCATCGAGTTGAGGCTAAGCGTGATTTGGGCTCCTAGATGTGGGCCCCAATTTGTTAATGACCTATTAGTCTTCCTAATTCGTATTGTTGTGTTCTCTGCAAAGAATTACATGGAAAAGTAGTGTTTTGTGCAAAACAAAACTGAAGTTGTGGTTTTGTGCAACTTTAAAGTCAACATGTGGTGCAAACAGAGCTTGGCTCTGGTGGTTAGGTCCCTTGTGGTGGAACCAGCCCACCCAGGTTCAAATCTTAGATTTGGTATGGGTGTTGCATTTACCTGGATTTATTCCAGGATTAACCGGCGCTATGCTTTCAGTGGTAGGTGGCGTGCCCGTCAACAGCGAGACGCCAGTGGTGACTTCGTCAACCTCAAGATATGCCGGCTCAGTCCCTTGGAGGTGCTCACAGGGGTAGGGTGTGCGTGCGTTCATAGGGGTGTTTTTGTACGTGCGTGTTTGTGAGCGTCTGCGTTGTACTGTGTTCTCAAAAAAAAAAGTCAACATGTGGTGTGAAGTGCTATTTCCTCAATGTGGTAATCTTTGCTATTCTGGTGCGTCCGCGCACTAATAATGTTGTGTTTGCATAACTGTAGCATTGTCGTCCACGCACCATTGCTATTTACTTCCTCCGTTCCTAATTAACTTACTCAATTTTACCTACATCGAGTACAAAATAAAAGATGCAACAACGGCTTCGACAACCCTTCTCTCTGCTTGCTACAGTAGTCAGGAGCTCCTCCACGAGATCTGGGCCGATCCCGAGCCCCTCCGGCGGCGATGCCGGCCGGAGGTGGCGGAGGTGAGGTGCCAGAGGTAGTTCTCTAGGTTAGGAGTAGTTGCCCGGCGGTTTGCCCGTTAGGTTTAGGAGTAGAAGCTCTGGCTCGTGGCCAGATCCAGAGCGGGCCAAGTTTGGCGGTGTCCCTCTCTGCTCCGGCGGCCGGAGTTCAAGGGCCCCCTCCTCGGCCGATCTCAGCAATAAGGCATGTGTCTTCTCCTTCGAGCTCCTCTTGACGCCTCTTCCTCCGCTCCTGGCCGGCCTTGGTGGCGAGGGGAAGTGGTCGGAGATGGCGTCATCGGCTTGATTTGGAGGTGGCAGGAGTTGAGCATCTCTCTGGTGCTCTGGCGCAGCACCAGGTGGCCCGTTGTCGGCGACCTCTCTTCAGATCCATGGTGGATCTTATCTGGAGTTCGTCTACGGCTACGCTCCTCGATAAGGCGCCTAGGAGTCGTCAGCGCGCGAGAAGATGGCCCCCTTGCCTCCTTGGCCGGCCATGGTGGCGAGGGAGGTGGGCGCGGGGGTGTGCTGCTTGCTTCCTTTCGGCCCGTCCGGCCGTGGAGGCGAGGGGGCAGGAGGTGTCAAGCAGTTGGACTTCTCTTTTTGCTGACGGCGCAGTACTGGTTGCAGCCGGCTCTCTCTCTCGCTTGCTCAAGCCCCCATGGTGGTGGCTTGCTTGTGGGGATTGCTTGATGGCGGCGGCGACTTCGTCTTGGAGCTCTTCTCCGATGCTTTCTGGCGTCGGACTATATGGCAGTAGGGCTGCTGCTCCGCCGCTGCTCTGCTCTGGCCAACGGTGTTCCTCTGCGCCTCGTCTCCAAGTGGTGCGTCCCCGGAGATGAAGCGGCAGTCCGTCGGTCGAGCTCGATCTGGAGGAGGAAGATGGAGGACTGGATCGAGTTTCCAATTTTTCTTCTGGGTCCTCTTTGCTTAATCTAGGCCCCTATGTAATTTATATTTTCTTTGGGTCTCTTTGTACTCCACACGCGGTGTGTGAGGAGAGCTCTTTACTTATAGAGTCGACTTGCAGATGTTTCAATTTTGAGAAGGGAGGTGTGAGCGGGAAGGAGATGATGGGTTGGTGCTAATTTCACTTCTCTCTTGATCACCTTCCCGTTCGTTTCTTGTGGGGAGCTAGATAAGTGGCTGGGATTTACCTTGCCATGGATCGGTGACGTGCACAATACATGCACGACCGTGCTGAACCAAGTCAACTAAATTCATGGTGATTAAATGACTTGTGGTTACAGATCAGCTCTATGGAGGTATTTAATATAGACACGGATACGCAAGATGGACGGCTCGGTTCTCTCAAGGTAGTAGTTAATTTTGGCTGCCTGGCGCTCTGCCCGAGGAGACGCCAAGCTGTAATGCGCTGGGTCATAAAATTATCTTTCCTCACCTCTATACATATTGCTTGCTACATCAATCAGCCAACTGTGTAAATTCTTTTTACGGGTAAATTAGGAATTAATCAGCTCCATATCTTAACCATGCTAGCTTGTTGCTCATCGGTCGATCACTGCTCTTTTGGTTAATTCTTGCTTTTAGTTAACCACACATGTAGAATGGGCCAAAACAAAACGCAGTACCAACCGCTTCGTGACTTGTGGCTTCGGCTGAGACAATCTTGCTATGTTACTTGGTCAGCTAATCATGCTATGTTACTTGGTCAGCTAATCAAGCAAATCACACGCGGGCACTCGTAGCAGATCGATCAGGCTACATCAGCTTTCATTTACAGCTAGGCACTAGACATTTAACATGCACCACCCTATTGCATATATTTGCTACTACCCGGTCATCACATAACTGAATCATTTTCCTCTCTAGGAGCAAACTTGATTGTGGGCGACAAATTAGTAACAGAAATTAGTACTCGGGACTCAAAAATTTCGGCACAACTTCTCATCTTTTTTGATCATTCACAACACGCAACAAACAACAATGTGCACACAACACAAATCATATCATTTCAAATACAAAAACCCACAAGACTCGAAAGTATGACCAGCTACTCAGTATCACCACAACTCCCTGGCCAGGAGCATTACAAAGACGACGCTACAAGTACCAAAACGGCAGTATCACACACACACACCGGCTAGCATATCAACAGCAGCCGCACCGCCAAGGCCATCTTTCCAGGACATGCCAAACTCCAAAGCGGCCAGAAACATTACGAGGACCTAAACTAGTTACTTCAGGTCGTCTTGGCCTTTTCTTCTTTACCAGAAAATCACAAAACAAGATAATAAGTATCAGATGTATAAACCGAGGACACAATAAGCAACTACTTGGAATTGGGGTGTAAATCTAAAGGAGGAAGTCATGGACGGTTTTAGAGAAAAAAAAACTCAAGCCTAGATAAACGATATGACAGCATTTGTACGCAAAATACAACATGATCCTACATATGAACAACTCTCATCTACAACTTACTGTTGCAAATAGCTAACTAGAGTAGTACTTAGGCATACAAGCACACATGGGTATATTTGATATATCTTAACTATTAATAGTTAACTATATAGTACAGGAACAGTCTCCACTGCTTCGCAGCAAATACAATCTAGCGCAAATCATGTTGACTACCACATCGAAGAAATATGAATGATGTCTACTTATCAGACAATCGATAGGTGTGTAGGATCAGCATCAATTTGCTAATATGTATTAAAAGTGGCAAGAGAAGGAACATTATAGCCAAGTTTGAAGCTATGAACCTGGCAACATACGCATTCATCGTCTATATGGCCCCTATATCCCAGGGCATAGAGAGGAGATATGGGTAGCACCAGAAAACTTACCAAAAACGCAGAGTCAAATGCGGATCTAACGCACATGCAGTCCAGGTGGCACGACATTGATGAATTGAGAAGAAACATTCACGGACATGTTATATTCTAGATGTTTTCCTATTTGCAACATCATTTTGAACTAAATGCATCTTCTCTAACAAATATCCCACATGTATGGCAAAGCACTTCACAAACGAATTACTGGATTCCTAATAAGTCTATCTCATGCCATCAAGTACCTACCTGCAAAACAGTGCCGCATCGCTTCAATCCTGGACCACAACTCCCTTCAATCCTGGACCACAACTCCCTTCAGTATACATACTTGCACCATGCCCTGGATAAATTTCCAAGTCAGCCAAACAATTTGGGAATATAAATTCTTCTTTCTATAAGCATCAATTCAGCAGTAACATAATTAGTCTTTATAAGATAGCATTAATTGGGTTGAATCACAAGAGTAGGAAATACCAAAACCCTGAATACACATTGATCTAGCAGTCCAGATCATCTCCGACAAGTGCAACCAGCCAAAAGATAGCAAATACCAAAAAAACTCTCATATTAACTAAGAACTTTAATCTCCAAGTTTAACCCAAATAAAAATAATCTGGATTAAGATAATTGAGCGAGACAACAACTAAATCAAGGAGCAACAGGTTGTTGGTTCAATCAATCTATGTAGATAGATAGATAGCTAGAAATTATGCCGAGGTGAAGAAAAAATCAAATGGAGCAGAAGAAAGTCCAATTCTCATCCTTGAACTCTTTGGAAAGTTCACTTTCAGTCCCAAAATTTATTTTTAGTCTAGAATGAACCTTGAACTCTCATAATAGTTCATTTTTCATCCCTTTGCAGTTGAGTTGAGCAAATTACTGGCGTGGAAAGAAAAAATAGGGAACCAACCAAATTGGTTTAGAACCAGACCAAGCCCAAACTAGCTGAGATGTTAAATCAAACGTCACAAACTCACAATGCAAAAAACAACGAAACCCTTGGGTCCCTGAACCAGTCTCTCGCTTGATTTATCTTCCTTCTAATTCACGTGAAGCGTTGCGCCACAAAGGTCTCCTTGTTTGCTTATCAACATCGTCATGTCTCTCTACCCTTCACCGTTACCTTGAGTTTTTGGGCACCTATGGCAAATATTTGCCTAGCTCAATCTGGATAAGGACTAAAAGTGAATGAATCTGAGAGTTCAAGGTTCATTTTAAACCAGACAGAAGTTCTAGGACCAAAAGTGAACTTTCACTAGAATTTAAGGACCAAAAGTGGACTTTCTTCAATGGAGCAGGAAATGCTAGCTTAGCTAGCTCCCCTTCGTATTACAGCAGTTGGCATTCCTCAAATGCATGCGTAAATAGCTCCTAATTTGAAGAGAATATTAGTAGATATGAACTAATAATTAATAAAACATTGCATGCTAGAAAGCTTACTGCTAATGTTCACAACTAATACTAAGAGTCAAAGGAGCATTGCTTCATCATATTGTTGCAGTTTATTCCTCATCATTTGACCCTCACAGATTTAATCATGCCTGAATAACAAAAGATGTATTCCATCTAGATAACAACGATATAAAAATACACAAGAAGATTTAAAAGGTTTGTGCAACTGTAAGCTCAGCTAATGTTCTGATAAATCATAACAAAGAGACATATCTTAAGAAAAGGGGACTCCACTCTTCAGCAAAGTAAACAAATCATGTAGACAATGATTAAAAAAATGGTGATAACAATTGAACAAACCGAGACAACACCTACACAATTCTCCCACTAGCCCCTAAGAAGCATAACTGTTTGTTTACGAATAGAAACAGGCATGTAGAAACTGAGGAATGAAACCAAAAAAAATAGCTCGGAATATGATATATCTTCTCATCAATGTTGTGGCATCTCTGAAGTCTGACATGCGTTGTACACATGATTCATCAGAGCCTTTTTGCAATCGTGCGTACAAAGCTGACCAATGGTAGAATGTGAGAGTGGGATATATTTGAAAACATAGACGAATGTGTAGTAAAACATCATTACTCTTGCGAGATCAAGCTATACCTACAATGAACTACCAAGGACAAGACGGTAGAAAAAATAGAACTAGATATACTACTAACACCTTGCTTACCAACACTGTTTTCAGCCCATATTTACTAATCAGTAGTAATGACTTGGAAAAATTCTCACCCTTATTACTATGTCAACCCTTATTACCAAATGCTTAACCGTGATTATTTACATAACAAGTAGTGTAGTGCTTCTGTCTCCTCTAATCTAATGCAACCTTGGATCTCTATTTTCAGAGCAAGAAGATACATTATCACAAGAATGATTATTAGCAGAGGAAAGCATGTAAAGAAGCTACATGCTACTGGCTAGCTTATGGTAAGCATCCACTTTCGAACTACTTTCGAACCTTGCATACAGATTTTGTGTAAGCCTTTGCTCAAACAAATTCTGAACCAAGTCCTGCAGTCCTGAATCTACAAACGACAGCCCCCAGAATCCATTCGTGGAGCAGTAAAAGCAGTGCAAAGGCGTTTTTTTTCTTACGCCTGTGTATCTGTTCTGCAACATGCTCCGAAGACAAGGGATAGCCGGATAGGAAGTCTCACCAGCTGCGGGGAGGTGGAGAAGACGGTCTTGTTTCCGGCGGATACCGCGGGGATGGAGCCTAGAAGCTGCGCCGGCCCAGGGCAGAGAAGGCTAACAGATGACACGGCTACCGTCGCCAGGTACTTGGCGGCGGTGAAGGACACAGACACCATCATCTCCTGCCTGCAATTACAAGATTACAATATTACAAAACTTTTCTTAATGTAGCATAAGAACATGATGTCATGGGCAGATAAAATCCTACACAGCAAAATTAGTTCTCGGATAAGTTATTTTCAGTTACTAGGAGCTAGCCTGGAGCATTCTTGTGACTGGTACTTGTTAATATGAAAAGTGAAGTGCATTTCAATGGATCAAAATACACTGAGAAAATAAATAGCATGTCAAATCACCATGGGATGAGAAATCATACTATTTTACAATCCGAATGTGATAACTTGCTTGCCAAATGCTAGCCCTGATTATTTGCATAACCAATAGTTAGAACTTATGTGTCCTCTAATTACAAGATTCTACAGAGCAATGAACTCCTTGAAAATGTTGAATTTCACATGCTAGGAGCCTGGAGCTTTCTTGTGGCATGCACTTGTTAAAACATGAAAAGCAAAGTGCATTTCAATGGATCCGATTACACTTACAAAGCATGTCAATTTCCGAAGAGTTAGAAATCATCAGAGTCAGAAGACATAACAAGTTGAGTACTATTTCTTTCTCTTCTAATCGAATGCATCAGTGGCTCTATTTTACCAACAGGAGTGACTAGAGTCACATGAATGATTTAACGAGAATCTATTTTAACAAAGTCACTCAACTTAAGAAGGCTACCTACTGTACCTACTGTGAATCTTCCCACGGTATGTTAGGAAGTTACAGGCTACTATCTAGCCGCTAGCATCACGTAAGCATCCACATCCGAACTACTATCCAACCTTGTACACAAATTTTGTGTAAACCTCTACACAGAAGAATCCGAACCAAGCCATGCAGACATACATGGTTCTACAAACGACAACTAGCAGAATCAAATCATGAAGTGGTAAAAACAGCGCCGAAAACTTATTTTCTACACCCTGGAGCGTCCTGTAACAAGCGCTGAATACGAAGGATGAGATGTCTCACCGGCTGCTCGGCGGCGACTGGCATGGCCTTATTTCCATCGAGGACGTCAGCGGAGACCACAAGGATGGAGACCAGATGTTGCGCCGGCACGCGGCGAAGCGGCCTCAAGGAGGATGCACCAGCCGCCGACAGGAACTTTGTGGCGATTAAGGACGCCACCACCATCTCCTCCTGCCTGCAATAACAAGATTGCGAGATTACACAACTTTTTTACTGCAAGCAAACATAAAAAAACATGATGCCATGGGCTGATCAAATCCTACAGGCGAAGGTAGTTCTTGGAAAATTTAAAACATGAATAAGAAGTCCATCTCATTGTATCGAAGTACATTCACAAAATAAACAGCAATTCAAACACCATGGAATAAAAAATCAGATTTTTCTACAAACTGCAGAAGTATAAGATTGCAGCAGGCAGGCGAATTGATCAAAAATAAAGAAGCAACTGAACATGTTCTACCAGTTAAATGCTACAGGAATGTGAACAGTAGAAAATCAACTGAATCTAAACTTGAAGGCGACAATAAAGTGTGCATTTAAAACAAAGAGGGATTTTCCCTCCGCTGCTTCTATCTCAAACAGATCCAAGTGATTTATTTAAACACTCTGTGAGTATATGAATGTATCTACAGCTAAAATGCATCTAGATACATCCATGTATAGACAAAACTGAGTCACTTATTTTGGTACGGCCGGAGTAGGGTATTCACTTGACTATGCACTGTAGGAACATGTCAAATCGTTTAGAACTGAAACCAATTGCATCTTCTTACTTTAAAAGCTGGATCAAGGCATTATATGCTATTCCAATTTTACAGGGTAGCCTCCTGATATGCACACTATCTGCAAGTATGGATGGTATAAGAATCCATTTAGAAAGTAATGCATCCAGAAGAAAAATGGAATAAGTCTTGGTGAGCAACCACAAACAAGTAAACAACACATGAGTACACTAGCTAAAAAGAGGCGCTTTAGGACACTTGAACATTTATTTTGCCAGGTAACTCACTCATACCATTGAACATTACAAATGTCCACTTATAGTTTGTAAAGAAAAATAAAATCCTTAGCAAGTTTCAAATTTGGAGAAAATATGAACCCAACTTTGAGCATATAGCTAAAAATACTAAGGCGCCAAACAAAGCAAAACATATTTGAACCAATACCCCTTTAACTAACTATACCTCATGTACTTACAATTGAAATTCAACCGCTCAATTACTAATCCTTAAAAAAGGGATCAATATAAATAAATTACTTGGGCTTATATAAGCTAAATAAAATTGCCTGAAACCAGCAAAAACATTGCACAACACTAACCAAGTAGCTAGGTGACCAAATCCCAGCTACAAAGAAACCTCAACAGGTCAAACACCATGGCTCATGGGCAAGTGCTCACCAAAGGGGAGCCACCAGCGCTACAACCAGCATGCCATATTTTGTACGCAAAATGACATAAATAACCTGGTTTCGACGAACAAAAGGGTTCCTGCTATAACCATAACTAGGCCCCAAAGACAAAGTGTAGCATGTCAAGATGAAGCAGAAGAGAATTTACCTCCTTCTAGGCAGACCGGTGACTGCGGTCAGTTTGTGGCGCTAGCTGGATCTTCTTCAGCAAATACCTGCACTAGACACGGAGGTCCTTACCACCAAAAAGACTGAAATAAAACTGATCTCACTAGGTAAGTGAAAGGGGCGGTGCTATTCAGAGTTTCAGACTCACTTCTTCCCCACCTCGTGCCTCACTAATAGACCAAAGTCAAATGTTCCATCACCAATCTGTTCCAACACCTCGTACTTATACATGCTCATTTCCCAATCTGTGAGAACACCTCGGACTGATCCATCCTTGGGGAGTCTGCTGCTCACGCACAACAGGATAATTTGTTTCTGTTTTCAGTCCTGAGGATTAAAAAGATAGAAATATAAGTACTTCTGTCAAGCCATGGTGAATAATGTGGAACACGTGCATTGAAGTACCCGCATAACTCAATTTTTTGGTAAATAGTGAAAAAAAGTATTTTTAGAGATACCAAAACAAAATGGCTACAAGCAACATTTTTTAGGAACAGGAGATGGGGGTGAGCGCACATGAAAACATAAGAAAAGACAAGTGATCCTAAATTACAAATGCAATGAAAGGGAAGCATTGGGAGATAAAACCAAAAATTTCAAAATAATTCAGAGTAAAAATATTGTTCCTATGTAATACAAATTTAAGGGAATTGGGCCCAGAACTGTATCCATTAGGTGCCATACCAAATCAGGAACCAAAAACTTCCAGCTGTGGCTGTTGTATTAGTGTTTGCACATGGTAACACAATTAAACGGTGACAGGTAGAATCAGGACATGATCATCTAGTACAAACCAAGATCTGATCCACTCGATGCTTTGCAAACAAAAATATGGTATGCATCTCACTAACAGGAAGACCCCTGAATTTTGGTTTGATCATCACAGTGAACACTAGAAAAAGACCTAAGAGGCTAAGAATGAAGGATTTATACCAACTCGCCAAGGCTAAGAAAGAAGGATTTATCCTGCCGCTAGGCCAGGGCAGGGGTCCTCACAGCGTGTCGACGCCGCCGGTCTTGGTCCGGGGCCGCTGCGAGCAAGAGCATGGCTGTGGGCGCAAGCCACCGGCAAGAGGCACAGCTCCTCCCGCCGTCTTTGTCCCTGCATATGCACACCACAACTTTTTTACTGATTGAAACAAACTTACATCCACATATGCATATGCTTTGATGTACTGCCTATATATTCAACAGGGATAAAAAAAAGAAGCGAACAATAGATGAAAAAGGGAGAAAGAGACCTCACCAGCAGCAGCAGCAGCTCAGGGTGGTGGCCGGTTGGAGTGGTCACCAGTAGCATCAGTAGCGTTGTCCAGGTGGAGCAAGTCGTTGTTCCTGCACCCCATCCTCGCCTTCAAAGACGCCCTGAGCTGTATAGCATTTGTGAGACACATCAACATTCTTTTCATGTGTCGACAAACAAAACATGTGACGAGAAAAGGTAAGAGAAAATGAAATATTGATATAGTCAAGGCACAATCATTAGAATTATGAATGGATTGATCTCCTGAAGGACGGTTAAACATTGTTCATATAGATACAATATAAAGATTTCAGGGCTAAAGTAAATCACTTATGTCCTGTTTGGATGTATGCATTCGGGCCAGGAATTGGACTTTTGGAATTCAGGGGCCCAATTCCACCGTTTGGATGTGCTCGATATTGAGAGCCGGAAACTGATGCAAATACCAAGCTGGAAACTGATGCGTGTGTTTGTGCCCTCATGCAATACGGAGGCCTGCTGCTCGGTATCGCTCGGAATTTGCCCATCTCCCGAAACGGTACGCACCTATTCGTCCCTAGAAAATAGAAGCAAGCTCAACTGCTAGCTCAGAGGAGGCGCCATGGCGCAGGTAGGCCTCTCTCTCTCTCTCTCTCCCTCCCTCCCTAGCTCAGCTCTCCGGCGGAAGTCTGCACCCTCGTCCTCCCTATCGCATCCCTCCTCTTCCAGCAACCCTAACCCCAAATCCCGAAGCGGGAGGCAGAATGGTGGCCGGAGGCGGAACAGCACTGGGAAGCTCAGGTTGATTTGGTATTGGGAACAATTCAATTCCAGCCCTCCAATTCATTACATCCAAACAGAGCGTTACCTCAATGGCATCAGAACGGCAAACTAGATACAAGCTGGGTAAACAAAAATAATGACCTGACACCATAATTGGGATCTTTCACATAGCTTATAGTGTAAAGAAACAATCCATTTACAGATGCACACAAGATAAATAGAAAAAAAGACAAATTTTGATGCTTTTGGAAATAAACCAGACGCTGAATCCTCTCATGTAGTACTTGGACTTGTGTTGATTGGTCTCCTGGACTACACGGGGAGCACCAATTCTAGACCAACCAAGTCTTTTTCATACCTCGCAAACTGATCAAATCCATCACTCCCAATAATTCGGTCATCATCAAAAAATATTATTCTGTTCTAACAAATGGTAGGTAGCTTGATTGGCTCGTGATGTCCCTTGTGCAAAATAAACAAATTCTATAGGGTTCAAACATATATATGATTTTCTTATTTCACATAGATATAAATCAAGCTTTAAAAACAAATCTACGAACTATGAACATGTATCTTTACTGTCCCCTGCTGCACGCCCTCTCAAGCTCTCAAGCCAGCTTCGGAATACTAGTATAACCGTGTGAGAAACACTACACTACACAATGAAGATTTTCATTAATGAAAACATAACTGTTGCTGACACCTACTAGGCAATAGACCGGCTTCATATTTTGCCCGCTCGGGAGTGCTACTGGTCAAATCCAACTTTATATTTCCTTTTATATACCACAATTCATATTTTGCAGCTCATAATCAGTTACCAAATAAAGAGAAGTTAATGCTCATAAATTTCTGGACAAATGAATCGCAGAAATAGAGCAGGTCATAAATTAACCTTCTGCAATTCTGGCCGCTAATGCTGCCCACACATTATTATCTTGCTTATAAAGAGAAACCAGTTTATGCTTTTCCAATAGTGCTAATCATTTAAAAAATGTGAACAGGGCAGCTTTATCCGAGTGTGCTCAGTCCCTGCACTGTGATAAATATATCCTACTATCAGGACACTTCTATAAAGAATATGTCGTAGATGACTGGCAAAAATACAGGCATACAGGACTAGATGATCCTTAGTGCATGTAAATGTACTACCTCCGACCATAAATAGATGTCGGAAGTTTGACTAAATTTGGATGTGTGGATACATTTAATTTTGGGCAAATCTTTGGCATCTTTTTATGGGCGGAGGGAGTAGAACTTTCCAATGTAACCATTTCAGCTACCTATTTGAAAAGGGGCAGGAAACTTGTACAGAACTTTTACTGTAAACATGACAGCACTTGGACATCTACATGTTACGAATATTTCACACCATGTCAAATATATAAAATTATAACTGTAAACATCAATGTTTGTTTTCTGGAAATAGTAAAAGGTCGAGATACCAGAGGGTCTGACACTACTAACAAGCAGAAACGAGGCACTAGTTAGGATCATCTTGTAAGCGTATTTTCCAGAGTTAATATAGTAGCGCCCAACAAGCGATTTCATGTAGATAAACATGTCTCAGAGGTTCAAGTCGGCTTTCAGAAGCCAGCTGAAGCTTACCATTGGCAACTAATGATATCAACAAAAAAGGAGTACCAGCTAGTACAGTAAAATTGGCAAAGTAAAAAAGAGAATGGTTGACTTAACCCACGCAAATCAGCAGCATTCATACATCTACATGTTCACCAATGTGGAGTTATTGTGAACATCATGGCTTTGAAGAAAATAAAATAACCAAAACAAAAGAGAAAAGCCAGGATTAAATGTTGAATCAATCAAAGTAGAATATTTCACAACACGCAGCACCTACAACATAACCAACTTGACACAGATATTGCATTATTGGGAAAAGCAACCCAGTCTATATACATCAAGAGAGTAGAACCGGCTAGAAACAAAAAGACAAGGTGCTGCACAACTTGGAAATTGGCATAGACATGAGCCTGTCACCGGATTCGCAAAATAGCAATATAAAAATAAGTTCATACTTTGGAGAACGACATCGTAGTCTACAAATAGTTCAGTGCTTACTCACACAACTTTGGAGTTAAGACAACACATGTTAACTTCTGACATAAGTAGCAGTTACTGTGTTAAACTATTTTCAAAACTATACAAAGGACTACAATTACATACAAAGTATGTGGTGGTGTACTGGTGTATAATAGCAAAGGCCACTGATATTTTAAGATGCAAAAGATATTCAGTAGGAACCGCGTGAAAAAAACAGCTTCTTTATGCCTCTTAAAAATAATCATTTTACAAATTGGGCAATGCTATGCCGCATTTTAAATGAACACAACAATAGAGGTTAAAGCATATGTTTCAATTGATTTCAGCATACGAAATCAAGCACAACAAATAACCAATGATGCCAAACACCATCACATCACAGCAAAGTAGTAAGTAAAAAACCAATCTTGGTGCAGGAGCCTCATTCAGAGCAATCATACCTCACTATGGCAGAACTGCACTCAATAAAGACATGCAGCAGCATCAAGCTTGGGTCGTCGTCTTGGTCCCAGGCAGCAGGAATGCCTGAGCAGCAAGGCATGTGGAACATGTTCGCCAACCGTCAGCACTCAGCTAGCTCCTCCCGCCGCTCAATCTTTCTGTCTTAAAATAAAAGCAATGACCATTAAACAGAGAACATTATATCCTAAATTTCCAGTCTTAAATACTCCCTCCGGTTCATATTAATTGACTCTAATATCGATGTATCTAGACACATTTTAGTTCTAGATACATCCATATTGAAGTCAATTAATATGAATCGGAGGGAGTATTCAATTTAAATTAAAACTCTCCTTCCTCTATAATATAAGCATGCACTATAACAATCCTAAAATTCGGAATTAGACATGAACATTCATTGAGTAGATGGAAGCTAAATAATTCAGTTTCACATCACGTTCCTAAAAATTTCAGAATCTTAACTAAGCAAGAGAGAAGTCTAGAACCAAAACCAACTCCAAATCCTACACAAAAGAACTAACAGAGAAACTCATATCCTAAATTGAATTAAATAAACAGAACTTATAATCCCTGGGCAAAAAATACTGTTGTCAAACAAGCTTTATGCATTAAAATAGCGGTAAATTTTCACAATTGAAATGAAATAGACATAAGTCAAAAATGATCTCAAAACATGATTCGGTAGATTCATATAAACATGTGCTAGTATTTTGAATTTGGTTTATAAATCTGCAATCAAGAGCAAATGGGCAGCAATAGCAGCATGGTCATCTCGCCTAGCTCAGACTAGCTAATTCTCCACATCACGAGATTCACGAGTCAACATTTACAGCAAAGCTGGAAACAAAGTTGGTTTCCCTTGTGATCCATCTTCTTATCCATGCAATTGATCTAGATTACCTATCACTATCAGTACCTAAGTACTAACTTTTCTATTCATGAGTGAATGGGTGAGTTAACTTCTTTTACAAATTCTGGATGCACACATAGATCTTTTTGTTGGCACACTGCAAATAGATGGTTCATAAAACCTGATGCATACAACCAGCCAACTCTTTATTATGAACAGAGATGCATATCACAAAAACCTGATGCATGAAAAAATACATTTATCATAAAAAACCAAACCAACAGTTTTCATATCAATATGTACTCAGATTTAAGTTGGGACTTGAGAGCATCAGGTTTTGGCAATGCACCGAAATTTCCAAAACCTTCACTTCAATGTTTTGAGGCTGCAAACAAGATGGCCTAATACACCAGAACAAATCCTGCGCACTTGCCAACTATTCTAGCATGTCCCCCGAAATATAACAAATGCCACAAACATTTGTAGCAAACAAGTCAGTCGAGAAAAGAATTAGACATCAGCGAAGATTGATTTTATTCGGCAGATTCATATAAACATTTAGTATTTTGAATTTGTTTTATCAATCTGCAATGAAGAGCAAATGGGCAGCAATAGCACCGTGTATGGATGCATATATCTTGATAGCTCAGACTAGTTAATCTTGCACATCATGAGTTAGTGTTTAGAGCAAACCTAAACTAAAATCGTATCTGAATGTACAGCTAGCTCACACGGAAATGGACACCAAAAATCTGAACTTTTCACCTATAGTTCCCTACTGATCTGCCAACACGGTGTGCACAGGGTCAGTCAGACTCCGGCCAGAGTTCACAAGGAAGAAGCGAAGGTTGATCTTCGGCTGTACTAAAATCAGAACGTACTTGCAGCCTGAAGAAATAAGAAGACACGGGAATCCTGACAACATATTCTGCAAGTGTGCTATAGGGTTATCCTTCTTTTTACAGTATTTTAGTAAGGTCTTGTTGCACCAAAAGAATTAGTGTTCATTAATTGGCTTAACCTGAGTAGATGCTCCAATACCATAGCTATGCATCCACACGTATTAACTAGTTCAGCGGTTACAAGTTCTAGTTTATAACCAACACATACACTCAAACCAAAGATAATTGCTTGACATCACACAGAGGAATCAAACTTGGAGAACTACATCTATTATTTATTTCAAGATAAACCAGGGATGAAAATCAATATTACTAATCCCATTTCAGTTCTTGTTGATTCTGAAGCTATTTCCTCAAGACAGGCAAACAAACAATGTGAGTTGCCACCAGAGTTGTAAAGCAGCAATCCCAATTTGATATGGATACTATCGTGATTGGCAGATGGAGATTACGTGAAGTAGAGGTTGCACTTCCCTTATCCAACATACTGGTCTTCTAATCCAATTAAAACCACATATACACTGGCAGCATTACCACCAAAAGTAAGCAAGTTTGAACCAAATTGCACTTTCAGCCCATCAGCCCCCATAAATCCATACCAAAATGATATGCTCGTCCCTAGCGACGCCAGCATACAGCTATCCAAGTCCACGAATCAATAGGAGCTTCCCATACCTGAATACTGTTGCCCCTCCAAGGTAGCTGCAAGGGATGTGAGGGAGAAGGTGCTGGACCGACGGGACTACAGCTAGGATGCCTCGCCCCTCCTCCTGTTGCTCTACCGAGAAACAATTTTTTCAGTCCAAAAAACCGAATCAGGGGAACCAAAGGAATAGGTTCAGGGCACTGGATACCATACCTGCATGTCGGCGTCCCGGATCAGGGGGCGGCGAATGCCATGGTCTGGGCCTCGGCGGAGACGGAGGTCAGAACGGCGGATCTGCGTCCCCGCGTCCGCTGGGCCGGCACCACCATGCCGGCGTGAAGCAGCCCCGGCCGGCCGCGCGCGCGACGCAGGAAGCAGATTCGACGGAGAGCCGCAAACCGTCGTACCGGTGCACGCACGCGCGCGCCGGCGACCGAGCCGCCGCGACGCAGTAGTACTTGCGGGCACCGCCTCTTTCCTTGGCGAGGCCATGGCCGCGGCAGTCGTTCTGGTGCAGGAGGCAGGGGGGAGGGGATGTAGATATGAGGGGGAAGAGCGGCGGCGGCGGCGGCGGCGGCGTTCGATCTGGGTTTCGTTGGGTAGGGGAGGGGATCTAGTTGGGTTTCGTTGGGAAGGGGAGAGGATCGAGGGAAGCAATAGCTCGAGGACGTCGCCGGCACCGGCAACAACAGTTCCGGACAGGCGACCACCATCTCTTCTTCCTGCGGCGCGGCGAGCTCCTCCCGCCGTCCACGGCTGTCGCCCAAGGTTCTTGTCCCCAACAGCCACCAGGACGACGGGTGATCTCCGCCCTCCCTTGTCCTTGGCTCGCTCGCCACAAGGACGAACGCAACCATGGCGGCCCTCAGGCGCGGGTCCGCCCACGCGCGCGTCCATCTTCTGAGGAGAGGCCGTTGCGGCTCCCGCTGCCGGAAGGGACGCTGCCCCGGTGCCTCTTCTCCGCCTAGTAGGTGGTGGAGAGGATTTTTGATGGCCGGCGTGAAGGGGATTAGGTGGCCAGCCTAGATGGGATTGGGTGGGTGGGTGGGTGCGCCGGTGAGCGGCGGTGCTGGGATGCCGGCGGGGAGCAGCAGATCGAGTGCGGCGGCGGCAGCGAAGCGAGCAGGATGTTGGGTGGGTGCGTGCGTTTTGTGTTCTCCAGTGAGGATTTATTTACTTCCTCATTATTTCCTCTCTCTCTCTCTGACTCTGATGAAGTAATAATCATGTTGGGTTTATCGCTCCGTATTTCATTCCCGATGTACTCGAATCAATATTTCATCTCCCGCGTGATCAGTCCACAAGTAAAAGATCATTTGGATCCTAATTAATACTGTAGCATGTTGTAATCGACAATGCATGCACATAGGTGATGTACCGGCTACTACTCTACTTGCCGATCACTTGAGATGCCATCATCATTCACCTGCCTAATCCTTCCTCCGTCCTTAAATAATTGTATTTTAAATGTAATATTACATATGTTACTACATTTTATGTAAAAAGTTCAGTGAAATTTGGAATTGTTTGGCTTTCAAAATAGAAAAATATGCACTTATCTGTGGACGGACACAGAGGTCTAATTGTTCTGTTCAGCGGCGGGAGCGCATCGACCGTCCATATTGCATCGGACGGTTCCGCGGGCTACTGGTCGCTGCCGAAACTGGGCCAATTGTTGTTGGATTCCGTCTCCGCTCAATTTCGATTTGGACTTGTGTTTTCCCGCGCGAACTAGGACAGAGTTTTTGTTGCACCACGCAATAATTACTCGATGGATCGAGTAGTACATATCATGCTTGCTTGAACTAGCTTGTTCATGTTCTAAAATGTAAAGAATGAGTATAACTATTTGAGTAGGAATAGAAAATTATGATTCACGCATATTCTAGTTATATATCTTTTGTCAAAATATTTTCACTCCATTTTAGAATTTCAATAAAAAAATTGTGAGCAACTCAAATCAAACGAACATGATATTTATCAAAGTACGGGTTTATATAATTTTTAAGAAAATTATGTACAAGTTCAGCTCGTTTTTCACACATATTCCAGTTATTATTCTATTTTCACACAAATATAATCCACACATATTCCAGCTATATAGTTTCAGTTCGCTTAAAATACCTCCATCTTTTTGTGAGCAACTGAAACAAAACTATCAATATATCCTTTGTGACCCACTAAAGGAAAATCGACGTATGTCGACGTGCGGCCCTGATCCTACGCGATGGCTTTCCTCGAGGCCGCCGGCATAGGTACCGAGGAAGGGAGCGGAGAAGTGTGGCCGTCGGCGTACAACCGCATGACAAGGTATTAACTTGTCAATGCCTACAAGTTGTAGACTTGGGTTTCGCGGAAGTAGAGGGCAAATAGATCTCGAAGGTTTCAGCCGAAAAGGTGCTCGACTGCTAAAAACTAGGGTTGAGTTCTACTAAGATTGATTCTTTCTTCGTCCCTCGACTCCCCCTTATATAGGAGGCGGAGCCGAGGGTTTCGTATTACACAAGTTACAATTGCCGGTAGGCTCATTGAGTCCGTCCCGTAGAATTACAAGTCTTTATCCCTAATCTATCTCTTCTTACCATAGTCTACGCCTTTATGGGCTTCCGGGCTTCATAAACTTCGGGTGATGGGCTTTCAGTCAACCTCGGGTACTATCTTCGGCAGACCCATCTAGGATGCCTATGTGACCACCCATCGTCATTGGCTGAAGATGGACTTTGGCATACAGCGGGCCATCGACGTAGCTATTCCACGTGGGCTCCCCCACCGGCCATCCTGACGGACTACGGGATGGGGTTAGGTCAATGCCGTCGCACAGCATTTTTTTGTCAAGCTATCATGCTTCGATCTTATTTACTTATTTCCCGGGATATTTTGGATATAGTTATATTATTTAAATAAATAAATTTGAGGGATGTCCGATTAACGGTATCCACACCTTGGCCTGCATAAAATATTGGCTCCGTTCAACAAACTATGCGGTGGTTAAGGCCATGACCTATCTCATTTTGCTTGAAAGCCATCGAACTTCAGTTTTGTGAAGGGATTTTTCGGAAAACTCGTTGTAGTCCATGTATGTCGATGTTCCTCGCAATTAGGTCACATAAAATGATGTTGCACCTTGGTTTTCCATTTTTTAGATTCTTTTTGAATTAATTTTTGCTAAATTTTGGTTTCACATGAAATGATAGAGCATGAATCTCGCACCGCGGGTCCCCGGGTGTGACTAGCTTCGCGCACATGGGTTGACGGGACTTAGGAAGGTTCTTGGGGGAAATCCCTCTTGGGATGAATCAGAGGTAATCTTGAGAGTACATAGGTTGATCCTTGTTACCACATGTCCGTGTGACCTAACCAAGCTCAAATGAAGGCATAAGTCCAGTCAAAGTTGTAGTCCGAGGGGTCAACGGATTAGGCTTTCTCTGGATCCTACTCCTGGGAGGGTGGGAATTCCCCAAAATCATATGTGTGTCCACATGGTGTATACACAAGTGTGGTGGGATGTTGCTAGATCTACTATTGAACCCTCGGGTGTGACTCGCTTCACGCACATGCAATGACCACAAGTAGAAAGGTTTTCAATGTATAGGGGAACTCCCTCGTGGGTGGGGCGAGGGAATTGGACGGAATCTTCAGAGCATATGGGCTGATCCTTGTTACCACATGACCATGGTGTGGTTTCTATGGAGGTTCATCTTACGAGTGGCGTGGCTATGCCGATAGTCGTCAGCATAGTTTCTGACAGTCGGGAACTGGAGTCAACTGACGATAGATCAACACTGACGGCCACGCATAGCCGCTGCCGTTGACCGTACGCCGACGTTCATCCCGTGCGACGATGGCTAGAGGGGAGGCGCTGATGCTGGAGACGCCGACAACGCTATGTAGACGGCTGCCGTCGGCGTAGAGGAGCGCCGAAGGCTTTCTGTTGTTGTGCCGACGGGAGCCGGCCATTGGCGTAGACGGTGAGTCATGTGAGCCCTAGTCACCATGGGGTGGTGGTAGTAGCGAGTGCCAGGTGTTTGCGTGATTGTTCGGAAGCCTCTCCAAGTCGTGGACGTCCATATGATCCCAGCTCAGATCGGCGAGCCCCTCCCCTTCAATGAGATGTACATAGCTTCAAGTTGTGCATGTGACCGTGGTGTAGGCCCCATATTTTTTGGGCAGACCGGAGCCAGCAAGGACCAATGCGTATGGCATCCAGTTACGCGGAGCACGAAGTAGATGCGCCCAATTGCATAGTCGTACGAGTCGTTCGGGAAACGGCGTCGGTGTTGGTCACATTGAAGCCATGACCCTTGCGCGTGTCGAAGGACCCTTCCCGACATGGATTGTGGTGAACCAGCTAGCGGTGGCGATGAGCGTAGCGTCCAATTTCACGAAGAGCAACATATATATCAGGGATGTCGGGGCGGCGGACAATGGTTCATATGGTTTCAACCCGCCTGATCTTGTGGCACCTTGCGAAATCGGGGAGCGGTGCGGTCCAAGTTGGCTCACCGGTTTAGCTAGGTTGGAATCGGACGATGCACAGGGTTTCGGGAACGAGCGACGAGCCGAAGAGAGAGTCATGAGACATTTGCTGGGTTTTTATATTTTGGTTCACACGTGACAGTCGTGGTATGTCAAAATATTGCGATGGTTGGCGCAAAGTAGGGGAAAAAAAGTGAGCTAGCGCGACGGCCGATTAAAATCCGGCGGCGCGCGCGACAGAGAAAACGCTCCACTGAATTAACCAAGTGCCAGGCTGGCGTGACGCGACGAAATAAAGGAAGGAAATTAACCAAGTGGGATGGAAGCGATCGAGAAAATGAAGGAGGCGAGGCGAGGCACGCGCGCGCGCGCACGCACGCGAGTAAAGGCGAAAGGAAAAGGAAAAGGAAGGAAGGCGTGTTTAATTGAGGTGAGCTGGTGTGTCGCACGCGCGCGAAAGTGACGATCTCTGCTCCACGCCGTTTTATCCGCTCCAGGCTGGCGTGCCGCACGTGAGCGCCGTCTTCGGATACGCACGCACGCACGCACGCATCATCCATCTGCTCTTTATCTTCGAATTTGTGGATTGAATTTTCTATACATTTTCCTTATAGGAAAAACGAAAAGCAACACACGAGTGATCCAAACGATGATAATGTTTGTAGTAGATAGTAACGGCATGTTCATCCACACGGTGGTCCAGCAGAGAGACCCATAATTCGAAACCTCTGCTCCGGTGACGTCTGGTGGGGCAGGACGCCGCCAGTCCGATGCCCACGCCGGTGATCACCAACACTGCGATCTTCAGCGCCACCCGACGATCACCAAGGCGACGCGGGCGGCGATGATGACGGCGAGCGCCACCGAGACCACCCACACGCCGATCGTGACCCGCCGCCGCTCGGGCGCCACCGCCGGGTCGTCGCGCCGCAGGAGGTTCTGCTTCACGAGGCAGCAGCAGAGCACCACGACGAGGTCGTAGGTGACGACCACGAAGGCGAGCTTCCGCGGGCTGCGCCGCACCTGGTACGCGTCCCACGCGAACTCGCCGGTGACGACGAGCGACACGACGGCCAGGAACGCCCAGCGCCCCCACCCGCACTTCTGCTCCGGGGCCTCGCCCAGCTGCGCCGTCTCCGGCGCCGGCCGCGGCGGCGGGTCTCGCGCCACCGGGAAGGACGTTGCCGATTCGATATCCATGTGCGCCGCCGCAGACGGCGGGTCTCGCGCCACCGGGGAGGACTTCGCCGCTTCGATGTCCATGTGCGCTGGTGGTGGGCAAGGTCGTCGCGACTCGCGAGCTCGAACTGCTGCTGCCGCTGCTGAAGTATAGGTTGGGTGGACGCAGCTACTGCACGTGCGGACGCGCTGTGTTGAGCTCTAGTGGAGTACATGAGTAGCGCTTGTTTTATACTCGGACAGAGTAGCCGCTTTTGTGGAAGAAGCAGAAAAGACCACCTTCCAGGAAGAAGCATAGAAAAAGGAGGCAAACATTCAAGCGCGTCTGGCTTTTCCGGTTTCTCCTCGGGTCCCAGGGGTAGTCAACAGCTACACTTGCTTGATTTCTGAACGAGCGGTAGCTAACCTACTAGCTCCGTTTCAAGAATTAAGGTGTTTTCGTTTTACGTGTTTTTTATTTAATCAAGAATTATTTGAAATATATAAAGGTTGTTTGTATAAAATTATTATTATTAGAAAGTGCTTTTCAATACGAATCTAATGGTGCTAATTACATATAATATAATTAAAATTTTATTGCTTAATTTTTATGGTTAAAGTTTATCTTAAAATATGGGTGCGCTTTATTTTTTGAAACGGAAGCAATAAATCATTCTCTTTTGAGTGGTCACCGGGGGAGGGAGAAGACCCTCCACCTATATTGTATTCAATTTCTTTTTGCCTATAAACCTAATTTTTTGGAGCAACTAAAAGGAAGATTAAACAAAAACAAAGCACACCAACACACGCAGGGAAGGGGGCGGAACAAGTGGACTTGAGAATGCACTATCCAAATTGCTTGCATGCCGACCATCACCAAGACGACAACAACTCACTTGTTTATTTTTGCAAAATTTCCACCTATATATTAATATTCATCGATAGTAGTACAAATAACTCAAAAATAATAATACTTACCAATAGGTATTTGGACCATCTAGCGATGACTAAACACTAGCACGAGTTGAAGGTGCGCCGCTGTTCTTGCCCCTTTCATCACCGGAGTCACGCAAAGCTTGTCGTAGTACAGCTTATTGTAGTAAACATACGGTAAGGCGTCGTCCTAAGGCCCCGAAGAACCAGCGCACCAGAGCAGTAACTATCGCCAATTATGACAACCGCAAGAGACTGACATGAAACCATACCAACGAACATGAAATCCGACCGGGTCCGTAGAGATCCGCCGGGCACACAACTCCATATGTCCTCCACCAGTGCTTAATTAACGCACCACCGGAGCAAGGATAGTACAGGAAGAACCTTATTTTAACTTTAAGATGTAGATGTCGCCCCAACATCCTGAAAAGGATACCAAAAAACAACCTACAAAAAGAACGAAAACTCCCCGCCAGCGGCCATATCTCTCAAGGCCCCAAGGCCGCTAAAGGCGGAGCGGATCAGCGGTACCGTCGCGAGGAGGACGAAACCCTAGAATTGGTTTTGTGGCGGAGCCGCCTACGTACTGATCCTCTCCTGGTTGGATGTACCATACCCTCTACAACTTTCACTTGTCACCTAATAACACAACTGACTTGTTTGATAAACAGATTACATAAGCAAGTGATTTAGATATTCTTGCAAGTCTGGCAGGGGTGGCAGTCGAATGTTTTAACCTTGACGTGTCAATGATAGAGAAAACAGAGCGCCTTCTCATACTGAGCGATCTCGAAAGTTGTAATTAGCTTGAGGCGAAAGTGAAAGTGTGCAACAACGGTTTCGACAACGGATATACAGTTCAAACCCTCTGCTCGGGGGACACTTCGAGGAGAGGACTGTCCGTCCGGCGTCCGGCATCCTCACGGGCAATGAAGAAGTAGAACGCGAGGCATATGCCGAGGCTGGTGAGCCACCAGACGGCGTTCTTCAGCCACGGGTCAGGGGTCGCTTCGGCGACGCGCATCTCGATCGTGTACGCCAGCGTCACGAACACCACCCACGCGGCAAACCTGACCCGCCGCCACTTGGACGCCACCGCCGGGTCGTCGCGGCAAAGGAGTTTCAGCTTCGCGAGGCAACACCAGAGCAGCGCGATGAGGTAGTAGGCGACGATCACGAAGGTGAGGTCTCGCCGGCTGTGGCGCGCCTGGAACACGCCCCATGCGAAGCTGCCGGTGAGGAGGAGCGACACGGTCACCAGGAACGCCCAGCGCCCCCACCCGCGCCGCTCCGAGCCCTGAGCCAGCTGCTCCGTCTCCGGCAAGAGATTCGCCGCGGTAGGTTCCATGCGCAGCGGTGGTGAGCACTTGATTGAGCTCGATCAGCTGCTGCCGCCGCGGGCGTACTTATGTGGAGTTTGGACTTGGTTATGCACGTCTGGGCGCGCTGGGTTGAGCTCCACAGGAGCAGCCGTTGTCTTAGTAGTATAGGATAGAAGAGTAGCCGCCCTTGTTTGGAAAAGTCAAAAACCTAGTAGCCCCACTTGCTATGATTAAGCGGAGAAGAGTTCAAGGCAGATGGGTAAGCGCGTCCGACTATTCCCCGCTTCATGTCATCTCCAGCGGCGCGACCCATTTCGGACGCTCAAATTGTCCGCTAGCATCCGTTTGCGTCGTCTGGCGGACACCAAAATGATCGCGAGGGACGAAATCTCCGTTTGCGTCGGGAGCTACCTCCAGCGGTCCGACGCATTTTGGACATGCAAGTGTTTTTTTTTGTGCTACTTTTTTTCATTTTTGTTGAATGAGCAAATTTAAACGCGAAAAAGTAGTACTCAATGATGTCATGTTGCTCCAATCGAATAGATTATAGCCTAAACAATTAACCGGATACTTCAATCGAATAGATTCAAACATATTTAACATACAAAGAAGAACAAATTTAAAAAGATATAAACTAAAACTAATTTTTGGCTTTCTTGTTAGAAGACCCTGCCTCGTCGTCCAAACTCCTGCGCCTCTTGCTTCTCACCTCCTCGTCGGAACTGGAGAACGACGCGCCCGTCGAGGAGTTGAAACTGGAAGAAATGGCGTCTTCGTCGTCGTCGTCGTCGGTGAACGGACGACGACGCGCCGCCCGCGCCAGCGCCCTTGCCCGGGCCCTGGACTTCTTCCATGCCGCCGCCTTGTCGTCCGCCGCCTCCTGCGCCTCCAACCGGGCGAACTTGGTGTCGGAGTCCTCCTCCTCCTGCCCCTCCTCCTCGTCCTCGGCGTCTGATACGTCTCCGACGTATCGATAATTTCTTATGTTCCATGCCACATTATTGATGATATCTACATGTTTTATGCACACTTTATGTCACATTCGTGCATTTTCTGGAACTAACCTATTGACGAGATGCCGAAAGGCCAGTTGCTGTTTTCTGCTGTTTTTGGTTTCAGAAATCCTAGTAACGAAATATTCTCGGAATTGGACGAAATCAACGCCCAGGTTCCTATTCTGCCCGGAAGCATCCGGAACACCCGAGAGCCGCCGCAGGGGGCCACGGGGCCCCCGGATGATAGGGTGGCGCGACCCACCCCCCGGCCGCGCGGCCCTATGGTGTCGTCGCCCCTTCGACCTTCCGACGCCACCTCTTCGCCTATATAAAGGTCCCGGACCTAAAACCTCGATACGAAAAAGCCACGGTACGAGAAACCTTCCGCAGCCGCCGCCATCGCGAAGCCAAGATCCGGGGGACGGGAGTCTCCGTTCCGGCACGCCGCCGGGACGGGAAGTGCCCCGGAAGGCTCCTCCATCGACACCACCGCCATCTTCATCAACGTTGATGTCTCCCATGAGGAGGGAGTAGTTCTCCATCGAGGCTCGGGGCTGTACTCGGTAGCTATGTGGTTAATCTCTCTCCTATGTGCTTCAATACAATAATCTCATGAGCTGCCTTACATGATTGAGATTCATATGATGATGCTTGTAATCTAGGTGTCATTATGCTAGTCAAGTGGGTTTTACTTATGTGATCTCCGGAGACTCCTTGTCCCACGTGTGTAAAGGTGACGAGTGTGTGCACCGTGTGGGTCTCTTAGGCTATATTTCACGAATACTTATTCACCGTTATGAATGACATAGTGAAGTGCTTATTTATATCTCTTTATGATTGCAATGTGTTTTGTATCACAATTTATCTATGTGCTACTCTAGTGAAGTTATTAAAGTAGTTTTATTCCTCCCGCACGGTGTAATGGTGACGAGTGTGTGCATCCGTGTTAGTACTTGGCGTAGGCTATGATTATGATCTCTTGTAGATTATGAAGTTAACTATTGCTATGATGGTATTGATGTGATCTATGCCTCCTTTCGTAGCGTGAAGGTGACAGTGTGCATTCTATGTTAGTACTTGGTTTAGTTGTGTTGATCTGTCATGCACTCTAAGGTTATTTAAATATGAACATTGAATATTGTGGAGCTTGTTAACTCCGGCATTGAGGGTTCGTGTAATCCTACGCAATGGTGTTCATCATCCAACAAAAGAGTGTAGAGTATGCATTTATTTATTCTCGTTATGTGATCAATGTTGAGAGTGTCCACTAGTGAAAGTGCGATCCCTAGGCCTTGTTCCTAAATATCGCTATCGCCGCTTGTTTACTCGTTTTACTGCGTTACTACCGCTGCGTTACTACTCGCTTGTTTACTGTCCCGGGCAAAGCACTTTTCTGGTGCCGTTGCCACTTGCTCATACTTATTTTTACCACCTGTATTTCACTATCTCTTCGCCGAACTAGTGCACCTATTAGGTGTGTTGGGGACACAAGAGACTTCTTGCTTTGTGGTTGCAGGGTTGCATGAGAGGGATATCTTTGACCTCTTCCTCCCTGAGTTCGATAAACCTTGGGTGATCCACTTAAGGGAAATTTGCTGTTGTTCTACAAACCTCTGCTCTTGGGGGCCCAACACTGTCTACAAGAATAGAAGCACCCGTAGACATCAAGCTATTTTCTGGCGCCGTTGCCGGGAGGAAAGGTAAAAGGTACTCACACTCCGGATCTCGGCTACTAAGCTATTTTCGCCGTTGTAAGTACTCGAAGCTATTTCCTTTAGATCCTGCAATTGCATCTTTTTGTTTCTTGTTTACACTAGTTAGGCATAATGGACACCAATGAGCTTCTTATTCTATTTCCTGATTTAAGACATGGATGGTTTGATGCGAAAATTAAAAAACCTATGAAATCTTATTTGCATGTCTGGTAGTAATATTAGTATGAACGCTTTGAACACCATTGTTGATAATGATATAGAAAGTTCTAAGCTTGGGGAAGCTGGTTTTCATGATATTTTTAGTCCCCCAAGCATTGAGGAGAAAATTTTCTTTGATGATACTTTGCCTCCTATTTATGATGATTATAATGATAGTGGTCTTTTGGTGCCACCTACTATGGAGAGTAAATTTTGTTGTGAGTATACTATGCCTCCTACACTTGATGAGAATAATAATGATAGCTACTTTGTTGAATTTTCTCCCACTATTACTAATAAAATTGATTATGCTTATATGGAGAGTAATAATTTTATGCATGAGACTCATGATAAGAATGCTTTATGTGATAGTTATATTGTTGAGTTTGCTCATGTTGCTACTGAAAGTTATTATGAGAGAGGAAAATATGGTTGTAGAAATTTTCATGTTACTAAAATGCCTCTCTATGTGCTGAAATTTTTGAAGCTACACTTGTTTTATCTTCCTATGCTTGTCACTTTGCTCTTCATGAACTTGTTTATTTACAAGATTCCTATGCATAGGAAGCATGTTAGACTTAAATGTGTTTTGAATTTGCCTCTTGATGCTCTCTTTTGTTTCAAATACTATTTCTTGCGAGTGCATCATTAAAACTGCTGAGCCCATCTTAATGGCTATAAAGAAAGAACTTCTTGGGAGATAACCCATGTGTTTATTTGCTACAGTAATTTTGTTTTATATTTGAGTCTTGGAAGTTGTTACTACTGTAGCAACCTCTCCTTATATTATTTTATTGCATTTGTTGTGCCAAGTAAAGTCTTTGATAGTAAAGTCAATACTAGATTTGGATTACTGCGCAGAAACAGATTTCTTTGCTGTCACGAATCTGGGCCTAATTCTCTGTAGGTAACTCAGAAAATTATGCCAATTTACGTGAGTGATCCTCAGATATGTACGCAACTTTCATTCAATTTGAGGTTCACTGCCATCGCATGTAGCGGCAGGCTCGATAAACAAGCGTTGGTGAGAGTGAGCCTCGCGGCCGAGGACATCAACTTTCCCATCGAGGGATCCGCACGCTTGGCCACCTTGGTAGTCAGCGGACCCATAGGTGGGTGCTCGCCGTGCTCGCCATAGGCCTCGGGCTCTACTTCGCGGTTGCCGCCCGCCGCAGTGATGTTGCCCATGTGGGCGACGACGACCCGGAGGCCGCGACCGAGCTGCGACAGGCCAGGCTTGTCCCGTGGGCGATCTCGCTGTATCTGGGCTGGTGGATGTGGTTGCTCGTCCTGAACGCGGTGCCGAGCCTGGCGCCGCCCTTCGGCCTATGGGTGTTCGGCGTCCTCGTCATGGTCCTCGGGCTCTACTTTTTGGATGTCGCCTGCCGCAGCGATGCCCGTGTGGACGACGACGACGACGGACGCCGGCCGGAGCCGGAGGAGGTTCTCCACGACCACCAGCTGTCTCCGGAGCACAGGGTTTGAGCTATACACGTGGGAAATCCATGACCACTTGTTGTTCATTTATGCACAGTTTGACTGATCACTATACGCCATCAACGAATGTGTTGTTTAAGATTCAAGCACACAACAAAAAACTATACATGCGTGCTTACAAGGAGACCTACATGTGCTATCCAGGGAAGAAGAAGAAAGAGGAGGACTGATTGGACTGAAACAATGTAAACCAAGAAATTAGTTCAGGATGGATGATTACCTGCTGGAAGATCTCAGGTCACTCGCCATCACGACTCCGTACGTCGTTTGGCTACCGTCCATGGCTCTATCTCAGCTGCCTCGTCTCTGGCTGACGGTGCGATCTGGCCGGAGTGCCATGGCCTCTCCTCTCCTCTCCTCTCCGAGCAAGAGTCAAAGTCTAAGTCATAGTCACACGCGCAATCCACACGCGGTGTGTGAGGAGAGCTCTTTACTTATGAGGACTTTTACAGTACCCGCAAGTTGACATGAGCCGTCCATTTCAACCGACCGAGCGGCTGCTGGAGCCCTCGTACTCCACAAGCAGACGACAGAGTACCACCTCAAAATCACTGGGAAACTCACGGAGTACCTCAACCGGAGGGGCAGATCATAATTCTTCCTAATTGTCTGGCCCCGGGAAGGGCTACTTTGGTGTTTTTTGTTTTTCTGAGGGTGTTCTCGCATTTGTTATCCGGTGAACCATCCGCAGTCTCTAATCATTTCGTGGAGATGAACCCTAGCAGAGGTCAACTCTGGCGGCGTCGGGGGGAATGGAGGAGGAGCCGACCGACCGGGGAGGGGGACGAGGCGCCGCGCGGCCGTCGTGTCCAGCCCCCGACCGATGCGCGCCGACGGCCGGGCGCTAGTGGTGGTCGGCTCGCGGCGGCGAGGCGGGGAAAAGGTGGTCAGCTCCTCGACGGATGCACGCCGACGGGTGCGGGAGTGGTGGTAGTTCGCTCCTCGCGGCAGCGAGGTGGTTGGCTCCCTCGACGGATGCGCGCCGTCGGGTGCGGGAGTGGTGCGCCGATGGTTGCGGGAATGGTGGTGGTTAGATCGCTGCGGCGGATGTGGGGAAAAGGAACGAGCGGCCGTGGCGGCGAGGTGGTCGGCTCCCTTGACGGATTCGCGCTCCTGCAGGACCCGTGATGAACACCGACGAGTTCGGCATGTGAGGAACATCCCTATCCTGTTCCCTATTATTTTTGCATGAAAATGGATTGCTACATTAAAGTTGCTTAGGTTTAGGTAGGTATTTTGAATTGCAAATGCCTCCATAATCATAGGTAGTTTCATGACGAATAGCTCAATAGCCACTCCTGATTTTTTATCATTCACCATTTTCTGAGAGCTTCTATAAATTTGAAGCCTTGTTGTGCAAATTCTTAGCATGTGTAACCACTAGAATCTCTTAACTTTGACACTAGCACAATCAAAACGAAGCCTGGCCATTTATCATGGGCAGCCTGAGACTAATACACTTATTACACATACTCGTAAAAGAGCTGCAAAGGAATTCCAGTCTTAAACCACCTCTTGACCTGAATGATAATGTCATATAACAATTAACCTGAGCCTGATCGAGCTTATTGCATAAAAGTTGTTCACTTACTAATATTTGGCCTAACAGGACAAATGTTTCCAGTAGTGCTGTGTTGTGCCATAAGGCTGATGTACTGTTCAGACATATGTTCGTCAAGCAGGATCTGCGTCTGTTTTTTTGGACATCTTTGTGTACTTCTATCTTATTCTTCACACGGTAGAGCATGTCGCATGGTAGTTGCTTCCTATCAATGTCTACATCTTTCTGCATATGAATGAACAGTGCAAAGTTAAATTGAATCCATGGACGGAATTTTGAAGTGCATACCTATCGATCATATCTGGAGGGTGAGAGAAGGGAGGAAATGATGAAGAGAGGACGTAGCCAGAAGAAAGTAGGATAGGGTGCATGGAAATTAGTAGAAGGAAGAAACAAAAGGCTTTATTTCACATGGGTTGTGAAGCTTTGTTTGTCTGTGTCAGTGCTCAGTAGTAGTACTTGAATGCTATTCTTGGTGTCACACACAAATAATCTTGTTACTTATGTGCCTGTGTTGATTCCAGTGTGTTTAATTTCTCTGTGTCCTTGGTCCCGAAATAATATCTGACTCTAATGTCTTACAATCTTTTTTCTGTTTCAAGCCCGTTCATGACCACTTCAGAAGCAGTGCTGAAGGCAAAGAAGTTAAAAAGGATATCAGGAAGGTACATTTCTATCTACACTGTTTGTTGTTACCATGTGTGCAAAGTAGTGCAAGATATATTTTCTCATTCTGGATAACATAAAATTCTGAAAGCACTAAGATTTCTATATACTACCATTAAGGGTGGAAATTCGTCCGTTTGATTATGACTAGTCACCGTTAATACACATATACTCTTAGTGCTAGCATATAGTTCATCTCATTCTTGTGCGTAGTAATTGCCTAAACTATCACCACCTCCTAACTAAATCCCTCGTTCTGTTGCTCCCTAAATTGCCTCCCATTCTTACTGACGAATACAAGTACTTATGATAGTTCGTCTCATTCTTGTCCGTAGTAATTGTTTCAGAAACCCATGATACAATTGTTGTTTTCCATACTTGAATTTGGACTTTATTAGCCTAGATTTATGCCATCTTACCCTGGCATCTATTTGGTACCATATTATCTTGGGTCTTATTCCTAACTGGGGCGTTCTGCCAAGTCAAGCTTTACTCGATCTTTTGGCCTTCTGTTTGTTTCCTTTGAAACCATTTAGTGGGCAGGATTTTTTTTGTTTCATTACAAGTATAAAAAATATTATCATTTCAGAACTATGTTGTTCTTTGCAGTAATGTTACCCATGTAAACCTTCCTTTTCCTTTGCAGTTGTTCTACGAGTTTGGTGAGCAAAAGGTCCACACTTGGGTGTCATAAAATTCTTTTATCCTATGTCATACTCTATGCCTGCAACTGATGAAGTGTCGATATGTTCAGTTAAGCACTAATATGCCGGAAGCTACGACGACCGTTGATCGAACGACCAATGCCACAGAGTCATCCTAGTCATCTTCGCGCCATTTGAACTCAGCGAACCAGCACTTTACAGCTGGCACCTTATCAGTTCAACTATTCTGTTTTTTGTCGGATAGTTCGCTTGCTTTTCCTTTTAATCCCACTCATCTGAGGAGAGGATCATCTATTCTAGTATTAGGGTATTTGCCTGTCCGCCAATGTTTGTGGTCTGGCTCTGTTGCGTCTTTGTAATCCGCTGAATTCCTCTCAAATTAAGATATATGTCTGAATGTATCTGAATGTTGAATGTTGTTCATCAGTAGTTAATATCATTTGAGGTATGTCAGGTCATCTCTATATGAGATGATACAACATCTTCCCTTCTGTTGAGATCTTGTTAACATAAGACAATACATCAAACATGTCATGCCGTGACCAAAAGGAATGCATGGACCAAGTTTGCCGTGACATAAAAATCCCCCTTGTGTATATTTGAAGATACATGCAATATATATCATCTTTGTCCATAAGCTTGACCGAATGAAATAATATACTACATTTTAGATACTAAAGATTTTGTTTGGAGACAATTTTCTTCTATGATTCTTTTTGGCCGCCTTTTCCAAGGATAAATGTGCCATCTGAATTTCAGCACCCAAACTGAATTTACAGATACATAGTTCAGCTCCGTGGATGGTAGAACAACCTTACCTCTTTTATAATCTTGCAGAACAACCTCTCCTATAATAAGAAATGAACATACACAAATTCAGGAATGTAGCCTAAGGTTGAACTAGCTACACAAATGATGTCTCCTGGGTGTTCTCATCATTCTTGACGGGCTAATCCAAAATAGTGTAACACTTACACTACACCATGGACCAGATGAGAGGGCACCAAATCTGCCGGGAAAGGTCACCTAACCTGGCAATGGAACTGCCGGCAAAGATTTTTTCCCGGCTGTTTCACCTGCCCGCAATAATCCAGCCGGCAAAAATCTTTCCCGGCTGTTTTTCTTTTGCCGGCTGTTATGGTGCCCTCAAAGCTTGACGTTCGCCGGCAGTCTATTTTCTTTCCTGGCAGATACGTTGGTCTGCCGGCACAGATCTGTGCCGGCTGTTTGGTGCTTTCCTGGCAGTTCTCTGTATTTTAGCATGATCCGCATATTTTAGCATGATCCGCAAAGGTTTGTCTGCTCGAACAGATCTCTTCACTAGCAAACATGTCGAATTTCCATGAAATTATGCTAAAAACAATTCAGCATTTTACTCATGCCAAGGTACAACTCAATCTAATACATTATAGACAGATTGTAGGAGACCATAATGCACTTCTTCCACGAGTCAACACTGACAACGATTTATACAGTTCCACAAGTGAACATTGTCAAAAGTCGTCTCCCCCGCGCGATCACGCGATCAGCTCCTCGCCGGAGATCCCGCGATCCAGCTACCTGCTCCGCGCGGGCGATCCTGCGATCCATCCAGCTAGCTAGCAGGCAGTAGGTCCTCGCCTCCCAGCACATTCCTAGCACTTCATCGTCGCACCAGGCTCGGCAGGTCGCCTCCCAGCACAGCCCCAGCACCCTGGCCAGACTCGAGTAGATTGTCTCGCCGGCAGCTCGCCGACGCTGTGCAGGTCGACGAGGAGAGCTCCAGCAGCTCGTCCCCAGCCACCGCCGACACGCCCCAATTCTCGCCGGCAACCTCCAGCAGTCACAGAACCTCGCCGCACTCGCATAGGGGACCTCTACTTCCACCAGCAGTGTGTGGGGGCTGCTCCAGTGACCCCAACTCGCCGCCTCATTTCGCGTGGGTACTGTACCTTGTCAGAAGAAGTGCCCACCTGAACCAGAACAAGAAGTAGTGTACCTTGTCAGCGCCCACCTGAACAAGAACAATAAGACATCAACAAGATGCTTTGATCTAAGCAGATTGGTCAATCATGACTACCAATGTTCATTTTGTACCGGAAACTAGAGAAAAAATATTAGAGACAGGTACTGGTGCATTTACTTGTCCTTTAGCACTACCGATTATAATTTACTGAGACATGAAGCACTATATGACTATGTTGAAAAAAGTGTGAAGCAAACTCTGCACTTCATAGTGTGAAGCAATTATAATTTACTGAGACATATTTTTGCTAGAGATGAAAACGACAGCAATATAGCGTCAACCGAAAATGGGACTAGATATCCCCATGCAAGAAAGAAAATGACTCGCGGGATGGGTACATACAACCTCAAGTTGAGCCCCTTGGGATAATTGTACATTAACATGTGCTGATAGGATGCAAGGTAGAGGAATTGGCATAGCCATATAATTTGATGTTTCATTATGTAAACACAATCACAACATATTATTACTCGTACTTGAACAATTTCCTCCCAAACAAGGCAAAATGGGCATGAATTAATGGAGGTGACAACTATGTTCTCAACTTGTGCAAGTCTTACCTTGGAAATGAATATTGCTATTAACAGCCTTCTGGCATACTTGCGCCAACGGAATGAAAGCATCCCCACGTGGCTCGCGTTCTGCTGGCAATTGGAATGCATCCTAAACATAAGCTGTCAGGCCATTTGCCATACTTGATTGATTCTCCTTTCAGCTGAAAAGGGTAATTTCAATCAGGGAAGAACTGGATTTCATGGATGAAACAGAATCAATATTGATAGGCATTATATGTGCGCTTCACAATATAAAGTTTGGGCTAGACATATCTCTGCAATCACAATATAAGCAAATAGACAATAGCTTGTAAAATATCTCTGCAATCACGCTTTTACCATTAATGATCATTATTCGAACAGCAACAACTAGAGAATTGGATGACTTACCACTAACACACTAGCATGTTCACCTCCTGGTATTTCTACAAGATCGATATGATTCGCCCGGCATGCAGGTCACCATCTAGCTACACGTAGAATATTCTAATGCATGAACAGCAAACCAGTTGCACTAGCTAATTTCCATGTGACACATGGATGGCAACTAGCAACAAAATAACATACAGATAAGAACGAGTGCTGCAATATTTCATTTTCTCATACATGTTCTCTTTTCGGTGAAAAGAAGAGAACATGTGCAATTAATAACAGCTACAAATGACATTAATAAAAGGAAGCCTCTCATGCATTTCATCGATGGAGGTCCCATCAATCAAGATATATATATTTACTGGCCTCTAACTCTGTGTTTTATTTACTTTTTGATAGGATCATCTCTCTGTTATTGTAACCTGGATTTGTGTATTTAATTCTGCACATCAAACTGTACATATAAAGTGCTACATTGCATCAACCTATCCAGATCTATTTTCATCAGTCTAGAAAAGCAACAAGAAAAACTCAGCTTTTTTTTTTTGCTGCTGGAAGGAGCAATGGGGCATCAAGCGAAACAGGTTCTATGGTCCCTCGAAACATTGTACAGTATCTCCTCACTTGCTAAAATAATGTATGAAACAAGGCAGAAGTAAGAACGAAACACTAGGACTTGGAACTCATACACAAAAATCATAAACTAAAGTAGGAAATAAAACAAAACCTGGTAATTCATTTGTGTAACTACTGCTCCCAGCTTCTTTTTGCGGCTGGATTTCTGTTTTTTTAGTTGTTCTGCTTCCTTCTTCTTGTCTCGGTAGAATGGCCATAAGACAATAATTTGCACATGATTGAATATAAGTGCATGCAGCCATCATATGTGATTTACTTGTCTCAGTAGAAAAGCCAAGGCAATAGTGTCCAGTCCACTTCTATCCCCACTCCACTAAGTGCCCACGGTGTTCAACAATTATCCTATGGAGTGAATCAATTAGCACAGAAATATTCAAAATATAAGGAAAAAACTAGCACTAAACCATACGTGAAGTCAGTGGCTGACCTTGCAGAAAATTGTATTTCGAAAACAAAATTGTATGACAACAATAAGCTAAATTTGTAGTGTTTTCAGTAACTTAAATAGTTAGAATTGTATGACAACAATAAGCAGAAAATTGTATTTCGAAAACAAAATTGTATGACAACAATAAGCTAAATTTGTAGTGTTTTCAGTAACTTAAATTTTTTTTTGCGGGGATTCAGTAACTTAAATAATTAGTGTATGACAATAATTTTTTGTCTCAACCATCGCCTACACCACTCTAAACCACAAAATACTTTTCACAAGATTCACAATCAGCGTCTTCTTTCTTCTGAAAAATGAATCAATTTTTGTCTGCTTGGCCATCGCCTCCTCACTACATGATCCTACAATAACCTGTAAACAACCATTTCATGACCTACTTTGAACTTCCCTAACTCGGATGCAAAATTCAGAACCAAGAACAGCAGAGTTTAAGCACGAATTACCTTAGGGAGAAGAGGGAGAGAAGCTTGCAGCTAACCTTCAGGCTACAACAGTGGCGGAACTAGAAGGGAACAACGTCATCCACCGCCTGCGCCAGGAACCGAGTTTGGTTGCTGCTGCTCACCGGATGGCCCCGGCGAGGCGGGGGCCTCCAGGCTGGCTGCCGGAGATCTAAGCGGACGGGACGAGCCCCAACTTCCACCGGACACGCTCCGCCTCCCATCGGCTATGTCGCCGCGGCGCAATCCGATCCCCGCCGGCAGATCGACGTTCACGCGACGCTTGCTGCGGGTGCGGGAAGGAGGACAGCGGCGGCGCTGAGATGGAGTGCGACGACAGGAGATGGGTACGCCGTCGCGGAGTCGGAGGGTGGTGGGCGGCGTGGTGCAGGAGACGGACTGCGGCGGCGAGGATTTCTGAGCGGAGCTGGCGTATGGAGAAGAGCGATTGGGGAATTTTTCCACGGGTAGGTTTAGGGATTTGGAGTGTGTAGATTGGAAACGCGCCTAAAGTCCGCAAATTATTCGCTCGACGCGGGCATAATTCTGAAAACTTTTCGCTCGACGCGGTCACTTTTTAGACACGCGCCAAATTTTTAGGTACTGCGCAAATTACATGTGCCGGCTCTCCTCATGCCTGCTTAACTCGATTATGCTTTGCTTGTTACCGGCAGTTGATAGCCAGGACAACTCCAACTTTGCCGGCCGTTTGTCTGCCCTCTACAATCTATGCCGGCTGTTCATTTCTACCGGCAGGTCGACTGCCTCCTTAACTCGATTTTTGCCGGCTGTTATTTGCCCTCACATCTGGTCCGTGGTGTAGGATTAGCCATTGAAGCTCATCGAGAATGGTTTGTAGAAAATCCATCACCTGCTGCGAAAGCTTTTTGAAGCTTTGAATAGAGCTGCACTAGCCTTGCTTCACAGATATCGGTAACGATCCATCTCTGTTGACCACACACGCATAGAGGCATTTCTCTCCGACACAAATGCAGCTTTGGCTTGCATGGTCCACCTTTTGCTAACACAGCTATTGACTCCCAATAACTGAACTCATAAATTAAAACATCATGAAACATCAAATCCTGCTATTTGCTCCAAATAGAATGAGAAACCTTGTATAATTTCTTATATCAGTTTGGTTTTTTTCCAGCTTGCAGTTAGTTCAAAAATCAAAACCAAGTAAAAACCAAACCTGCTTGTATGAAAGGATGAAACTGTACTATGTTCTGCACACAGCTATTCAACAGGCTGCCAATTAAATTTGCAAAACTTTCCGTTTTTGGCTAGGTGGTGTGTTCTGGCAAATGTGCCACGAAATCGTAATGGTACCTGGCAAAGACACAATCGAGCAGTGTGTTTTGGCAAACGCCAGAAAATAACGGTGTCCTGTAGCAAATTTTTCCTTAAATTTATGTAGCAGGTTAACCCCAAGCACTAGATCCTATGTTTGTGTTTTATCAAATTGCCCACCAATTGGAACACACAGGCTACACGTACAAGAGTTTGAACCAAGGTGAATAAACGGAATTAGGGCCTACATTGGATAATTATAAGATGTATATATACAGCCATCAATACATACTAGTCTGACAAACATTAGCTCATGAAATAAACGCAAGTGGACCCATGACAAGATCAAATCAAATTGGAGTATCTCCTTTATCCATGCCTAATTAAGCACACTAGCAATCAAATTAATCTACCTAATTAAACAGTAAACTCTTAAAACGAGAAGATCATCACACTGGTATGTCAAGCTGGAAACAAAGAAAGAAAAAAACAAAAAGAGGGGGAAACAAAGCTAGTTAGAACTTAGAAGGCCAGCGGTGGTGGCCGAAACGAGCCAACTACTACTGTACTTTTTACTTCAGATTACTGTTTTGTTTTGTACAACTACCAGGAACCAGCGCAAGTATGAACCAGATCACGACGCGAGAGCAACCAAGGCGGAGCTTGCCCGCAGTGGAAATCCTCGATCAGGACGAGAGCAGAGACGATCGATCCGGACGGCCGCACGCGTTGCGGAAGGACGGACCTTCGACCAGGACGTCGGAGGCGGCGGCGCGAGACGTGAGGGCAAAAGCGGGCGACGGCGCCGATCACACAGCACGCGATGGCAGAGGAGCGCCACCTCTATCGGGATGGAGTGGTGTCGTTCCACAACAGCGGAGACGATCGATCGTGATGGAGTGCTATCGTTCCAGAATAGAGGAGCAAATTACCTTTTGACACTTTCGGAAAAATAAATTACACAATGGACCTCCAGCACGGATGGTCAGATTGTCTTGGTACTCCAGCTGACAGTTTTGGAGTACCGGGTACCGTAAAAATTGCCTTACTTATAGAGTCGACTTGCAGATGTTTCAATTTTGAGAAGGGAGGTGTGAGCGGGAAGGAGATGATGGGTTGGTGCTAATTTCACTTCTCTCATGATCACCTTCCCGTTCGTTTCTTGTGGGGAGCTAGATAAGTGGCTGGGATTTACCTTGCCATGGATCGGTGACGTGCACAATACATGCACGACCGTGCTGAACCAAGTCAACTAAATTCATGGTGATTAAATGACTTGTGGTTACAGATCAGCTCTATGGAGGTATTTAATATAGACACGGATACGCAAGACGGACGGCTCGGTTCTCTCAAGGTAGTAGTTAATTTTGGCTGCCTGGCGCTCTGCCCGAGGAGACGCCAAGCTGTAATGCGCTGGGTCATAAAATTATCTTTCCTCACCTCTATACATATTGCTTGCTACATCAATCAGCCAACTGTGTAAATTCTTTTTACGGGTAAATTAGGAATTAATCAGCTCCATATCTTAACCATGCTAGCTTGTTGCTCATCGGTCGATCACTGCTCTTTTGGTTAATTCTTGCTTTTAGTTAACCACACATGTAGAATGGGCCAAAACAAAACGCAGTACCAACCGCTTCGTGACTTGTGGCTTCGGCTGAGACAATCTTGCTATGTTACTTGGTCAGCTAATCATGCTATGTTACTTGGTCAGCTAATCAAGCAAATCACACGCGGGCACTCGTAGCAGATCGATCAGGCTACATCAGCTTTCATTTACAGCTAGGCACTAGACATTTAACATGCACCACCCTATTGCATATATTTGCTACTACCCGGTCATCACATAACTGAATCATTTTCCTCTCTAGGAGCAAACTTGATTGTGGGCGACAAATTAGTAACAGAAATTAGTACTCGGGACTCAAAATTTCGGCACAACTTCTCATCTTTTTTGATCATTCACAACACGCAACAAACAACAATGTGCACACAACACAAATCATATCATTTCAAATACAAAAACCCACAAGACTCGAAAGTATGACCAGCTACTCAGTATCACCACAACTCCCTGGCCAGGAGCATTACAAAGACGACGCTACAAGTACCAAAACGGCAGTATCACACACACACACCGGCCAGCATATCAACAGCAGCCGCACCGCCAAGGCCATCTTTCCAGGACATGCCAAACTCCAAAGCGGCCAGAAACATTACGAGGACCTAAACTAGTTACTTCAGGTCGTCTTGGCCTTTTCTTCTTTACCAGAAAATCACAAAACAAGATAATAAGTATCAGATGTATAAACCGAGGACACAATAAGCAACTACTTGGAATTGGGGTGTAAATCTAAAGGAGGAAGTTATGGACGGTTTTAGAGAAAAAAAAACTCAAGCCTAGATAAACGATATGACAGCATTTGTACGCAAAATACAACATGATCCTACATATGAACAACTCTCATCTACAACTTACTGTTGCAAATAGCTAACTAGAGTAGTACTTAGGCATACAAGCACACATGGGTATATTTGATATATCTTAACTATTAATAGTTAAATATATAGTACAGGAACAGTCTCCACTGCTTCGCAGCAAATACAATCTAGCGCAAATCATGTTGACTACCACATCGAAGAAATATGAATGATGTCTACTTATCAGACAATCGATAGGTGTGTAGGATCAGCATCAATTTGCTAATATGTATTAAAAGTGGCAAGAGAAGGAACATTATAGCCAAGTTTGAAGCTATGAACCTGGCAACATACGCATTCATCGTCTATATGGGCCCCTGTATCCCAGGGCATAGAGAGGAGATATGGGTAGCACCAGAAAACTTACCAAAAACGCAGAGTCAAATGCGGATCTAACGCACTTGCAGTCCAGGTGGCACGACATTGATGAATTGAGAAGAAACATTCACGGACATGTTATATTCTAGATGTTTTCCTATTTGCAACATCATTTTGAACTAAATGCATCTTCTCTAACAAATATCCCACATGTATGGCAAAGCACTTCACAAACGAATTACTGGATTCCTAATAAGTCTATCTCATGCCATCAAGTACCTACCTGCAAAACAGTGCCGCATCGCTGCAATTCTGGACCACAACTCCCTTCAGTATACATACTTGCACCATGCCCTGGATAAATTTCCAAGTCAGCCAAACAATTTGGGAATATAAATTCTTCTTTCTATAAGCATCAATTCAGCAGTAACATAATTAGTCTTTATAAGATAGCATTAATTGGGTTGAATCACAAGAGTAGGAAATACCAAAACCCTGAATACACATTGATCTAGCAGTCCAGATCATCTCCGACAAGTGCAACCAGCCAAAAGATAGCAAATACCAAAAAAACTCTCATATTAACTAAGAACTTTAATCTCCAAGTTTAACCCAAATAAAAATAATCTGGATTAAGATAATTGAGCGAGACAACAACTAAATCAAGGAGCAACAGGTTGTTGGTTCAATCAATCTATGTAGATAGATAGATAGCTAGAAATTATGCCGAGGTGAAGAAAAAATCAAATGGAGCAGGAAATGCTAGCTTAGCTAGCTCCCCTTCGTATTACAGCAGTTGGCATTCCTCAAATGCATGCGTAAATAGCTCCTAATTTGAAGAGAATATTAGTAGATATGAACTAATAATTAATAAAACATTGCATGCTAGAAAGCTTACTGCTAATGTTCACAACTAATACTAAGAGTCAAAGGAGCATTGCTTCATCATATTGTTGCAGTTTATTCCTCATCATTTGACCCTCACAGATTTAATCATGCCTGAATAACAAAAGATGTATTCCATCTAGATAACAACGATATAAAAATACACAAGAAGATTTAAAAGGTTTGTGCAACTGTAAGCTCAGCTAATGTTCTGATAAATCATAACAAAGAGACATATCTTAAGAAAAGGGGACTCCACTCTTCAGCAAAGTAAACAAATCATGTAGACAATGATTAAAAAAATGGTGATAACAATTGAACAAACCGAGACAACACCTACACAATTCTCCCACTAGCACCTAAGAAGCATAACTGTTTGTTTACGAATAGAAACAGGCATGTAGAAACTGAGGAATGAAACCAAAAAAATAGCTCGGAATATGATATATCTTCTCATCAATGTTGTGGCATCTCTGAAGTCTGACATGCGTTGTACACATGATTCATCAGAGCCTTTTTGCAATCGTGCGTACAAAGCTGACCAATGGTAGAATGTGAGAGTGGGATATATTTGAAAACATAGACGAATGTGTAGTAAAACATCATTACTCTTGCGAGATCAAGCTATACCTACAATGAACTACCAAGGACAAGACGGTAGAAAAAATAGAACTAGATATACTACTAACACCTTGCTTACCAACACTGTTTTCAGCCCATATTTACTAATCAGTAGTAATGACTTGGAAAAATTCTCACCCTTATTACTATGTCAACCCTTATTACCAAATGCTTAACCGTGATTATTTACATAACAAGTAGTGTAGTGCTTCTGTCTCCTCTAATCTAATGCAACCTTGGATCTCTATTTTCAGAGCAAGAAGATACATTATCACAAGAATGATTATTAGCAGAGGAAAGCATGTAAAGAAGCTACATGCTACTGGCTAGCTTATGGTAAGCATCCACTTTCGAACTACTTTCGAACCTTGCATACAAATTTTGTGTAAGCCTTTGCTCAAACAAATTCTGAACCAAGTCCTGCAGTCCTGAATCTACAAACGACAGCCCCCAGAATCCATTCGTGGAGCAGTAAAAGCAGTGCAAAGGCGTTTTTTTTCTTACGCCTGTGTATCTGTTCTGCAACATGCTCCGAAGACAAGGGATAGCCGGATAGGAAGTCTCACCAGCTGCGGGGAGGTGGAGAAGACGGTCTTGTTTCCGGCGGATACCGCGGGGATGGAGCCTAGAAGCTGCGCCGGCCCAGGGCAGAGAAGGCTAACAGATGACACGGCTACCGTCGCCAGGTACTTGGCGGCGGTGAAGGACACAGACACCATCATCTCCTGCCTGCAATTACAAGATTACAATATTACAAAACTTTTCTTAATGTAGCATAAGAACATGATGTCATGGGCAGATAAAATCCTACACAGCAAAATTAGTTCTCGGATAAGTTATTTTCAGTTACTAGGAGCTAGCCTGGAGCATTCTTGTGACTGGTACTTGTTAATATGAAAAGTGAAGTGCATTTCAATGGATCAAAATACACTGAGAAAATAAATAGCATGTCAAATCACCATGGGATGAGAAATCATACTATTTTACAATCCGAATGTGATAACTTGCTTGCCAAATGCTAGCCCTGATTATTTGCATAACCAATAGTTAGAACTTATGTGTCCTCTAATTACAAGATTCTACAGAGCAATGAACTCCTTGAAAATGTTGAATTTCACATGCTAGGAGCCTGGAGCTTTCTTGTGGCATGCACTTGTTAAAACATGAAAAGCAAAGTGCATTTCAATGGATCCGATTACACTTACAAAGCATGTCAATTTCCGAAGAGTTAGAAATCATCAGAGTCAGAAGACATAACAAGTTGAGTACTATTTCTTTCTCTTCTAATCGAATGCATCAGTGGCTCTATTTTACCAACAGGAGTGACTAGAGTCACATGAATGATTTAACGAGAATCTATTTTAACAAAGGCATTATATGCTATTCCAATTTTACAGGGTAGCCTCCTGATATGCACACTATCTGCAAGTATGGATGGTATAAGAATCCATTTAGAAAGTAATGCATCCAGAAGAAAAATGGAATAAGTCTTGGTGAGCAACCACAAACAAGTAAACAACACATGAGTACACTAGCTAAAAAGAGGCGCTTTAGGACACTTGAACATTTATTTTGCCAGGTAACTCACTCATACCATTGAACATTACAAATGTCCACTTATAGTTTGTAAAGAAAAATAAAATCCTTAGCAAGTTTCAAATTTGGAGAAAATATGAACCCAACTTTGAGCATATAGCTAAAAATACTAAGGCGCCAAACAAAGCAAAACATATTTGAACCAATACCCCTTTAACTAACTATACCTCATGTACTTACAATTGAAATTCAACCGCTCAATTACTAATCCTTAAAAAAGGGATCAATATAAATAAATTACTTGGGCTTATATAAGCTAAATAAAATTGCCTGAAACCAGCAAAAACATTGCACAACACTAACCAAGTAGCTAGGTGACCAAATCCCAGCTACAAAGAAACCTCAACAGGTCAAACACCATGGCTCATGGGCAAGTGCTCACCAAAGGGGAGCCACCAGCGCTACAACCAGCATGCCATATTTTGTACGCAAAATGACATAAATAACCTGGTTTCGACGAACAAAAGGGTTCCTGCTATAACCATAACTAGGCCCCAAAGACAAAGTGTAGCATGTCAAGATGAAGCAGAAGAGGATTTACCTCCTTCTAGGCAGACCGGTGACTGCGGTCAGTTTGTGGCGCTAGCTGGATCTTCTTCAGCAAATACCTGCACTAGACACGGAGGTCCTTACCACCAAAAAGACTGAAATAAAACTGATCTCACTAGGTAAGTGAAAGGGGCGGTGCTATTCAGAGTTTCAGACTCACTTCTTCCCCACCTCGTGCCTCACTAATAGACCAAAGTCAAATGTTCCATCACCAATCTGTTCCAACACCTCGTACTTATACATGCTCATTTCCCAATCTGTGAGAACACCTCGGACTGATCCATCCTTGGGGAGTCTGCTGCTCACGCACAACAGGATAATTTGTTTCTGTTTTCAGTCCTGAGGATTAAAAAGATAGAAATATAAGTACTTCTGTCAAGCCATGGTGAATAATGTGGAACACGTGCATTGAAGTACCCGCATAACTCAATTTTTTGGTAAATAGTGAAAAAAAGTATTTTTAGAGATACCAAAACAAAATGGCTACAAGCAACATTTTTTACGAACAGGAGATGGGGGTGAGCGCACATGAAAACATAAGAAAAGACAAGTGATCCTAAATTACAAATGCAATGAAAGGGGAGCATTGGGAGATAAAACCAAAAATTTCAAAATAATTCAGAGTAAAAATATTGTTCCTATGTAATACAAATTTAAGGGAATTGGGCCCAGAACTGTATCCATTAGGTGCCATACCAAATCAGGAACCAAAAACTTCCAGCTGTGGCTGTTGTATTAGTGTTTGCACATGGTAACACAATTAAACGGTGACAGGTAGAATCAGGACATGATCATCTAGTACAAACCAAGATCTGATCCACTCGATGCTTTGCAAACAAAAATATGGTATGCATCTCACTAACAGGAAGACCCCTGAATTTTGGTTTGATCATCACAGTGAACAACACTAGAAAAAGACCTAAGAGGCTAAGAATGAAGGATTTATACCAACTCGCCAAGGCTAAGAAAGAAGGATTTATCCTGCCGCTAGGCCAAGGCAGGGGTCCTCACAGTGTGTCGACACCGCCGGTCTTGGTCCGGGGCCGCTGCGAGCAAGAGCATGGCTGTGGGCGCAAGCCACCGGCAAGAGGCACAGCTCCTCCCGCCGTCTTTGTCCCTGCATATGCACACCACAACTTTTTTACTGATTGAAACAAACTTACATCCACATATGCATATGCTTTGATGTACTGCCTATATATTCAACAGGGATAAAAAAAAAGAAGCGAAACATAGATGAAAAAGGGAGAAAGAGACCTCACCAGCAGCAGCAGCAGCTCAGGGTGGTGGCCGGTTGGAGTGGTCACCAGTAGCATCAGTAGCGTTGTCCAGGTGGAGCAAGTCGTTGTTCCTGCACCCCATCCTCGCCTTCAAAGACGCCCTGAGCTGTATAGCATTTGTGAGACACATCAACATTCTTTTCATGTGTCGACAAACAAAACATGTGACGAGAAAAGGTAAGAGAAAATGAAATATTGATATAGTCAAGGCACAATCATTTATCGTGCATATAATTGGTTTCTTCATTAGAATTATGAATGGATTGATCTCCTGAAGGACGGTTAAACATTGTTCATATAGATACAATATAAAGATTTCAGGGCTAAAGTAAATCACTTATGTCCTGTTTGGATGTATGCATTCGGGCCAGGAATTGGACTTTTGGAATTCAGGGGCCCAATTCCACCGTTTGGATGTGCTCGATATTGAGAGCCGGAAACTGATGCAAATACCAAGCTGGAAACTGATGCGTGTGTTTGTGCCCTCATGCAATACGGAGGCCTGCTGCTTGGTATCGCTCGGAATTTGCCCATCTCCCGAAACGGTACGCACCTATTTGTCCCTAGAAAATAGAAGCAAGCTCAACTGCTAGCTCAGAGGAGGCGCCATGGCGCAGGTAGGCCTCTCTCTCTCTCCCTCCCTCCCTAGCTCAGCTCTCCGGCGGAAGTCTGCACCCTCGTCCTCCCTATCGCATCCCTCCTCTTCCAACAACCCTAACCCCAAATCCCGAAGCGGGAGGCAGAATGGTGGCCGGAGGCGGAACAGCACTGGGAAGCTCAGGTTGATTTGGTATTGGGAACAATTCAATTCCAGCCCTCCAATTCATTACATCCAAACAGAGCGTTACCTCAATGGCATCAGAACGGCAAACTAGATACAAGCTGGGTAAACAAAAATAATGACCTGACACCATAATTGGGATCTTTCACATAGCTTATAGTGTAAAGAAACAATCCATTTACAGATGCACACAAGATAAATAGAAAAAAAGACAAATTTTGATGCTTTTGGAAATAAACCAGACGCTGAATCCTCTCATGTAGTACTTGGACTTGTGTTGATTGGTCTCCTGGACTACACGGGGAGCACCAATTCTAGACCAACCAAGTCTTTTTCATACCTCGCAAACTGATCAAATCCATCACTCCCAATAATTCGGTCATCATCAAAAAAATATTATTCTGTTCTAACAAATGGTAGGTAGCTTGATTGGCTCGTGATGTCCCTTGTGCAAAATAAACAAATTCTATAGGGTTCAAACATATATATGATTTTCTTATTTCACATAGATATAAATCAAGCTTTAAAAACAAATCTACGAACTATGAACATGTATCTTTACTGTCCCCTGCTGCACGCCCTCTCAAGCTCTCAAGCCAGCTTCGGAATACTAGTATAACCGTGTGAGAAACACTACACTACACAATGAAGATTTTCATTAATGAAAACATAACTGTTGCTGACACCTACTAGGCAATAGACCGGCTTCATATTTTGCCCGCTCGGGAGTGCTACTGGTCAAATCCAACTTTATATTTCCTTTTATATACCACAATTCATATTTTGCAGCTCATAATCAGTTACCAAATAAAGAGAAGTTAATGCTCATAAATTTCTGGACAAATGAATCGCAGAAATAGAGCAGGTCATAAATTAACCTTCTGCAATTCTGGCCGCTAATGCTGCCCACACATTATTATCTTGCTTATAAAGAGAAACCAGTTTATGCTTTTCCAATAGTGCTAATCATTTAAAAAATGTGAACAGGGCAGCTTTATCCGAGTGTGCTCAGTCCCTGCACTGTGATAAATATATCCTACTATCAGGACACTTCTATAAAGAATATGTCGTAGATGACTGGCAAAAATACAGGCATACAGGACTAGATGATCCTTAGTGCATGTAAATGTACTACCTCCGACCATAAATAGATGTCGGAAGTTTGACTAAATTTGGATGTGTGGATACATTTAATTTTGGGCAAATCTTTGGCATCTTTTTATGGGCGGAGGGAGTAGAACTTTCCAATGTAACCATTTCAGCTACCTATTTGAAAAGGGGCAGGAAACTTGTACAGAACTTTTACTGTAAACATGACAGCACTTGGACATCTACATGTTACGAATATTTCACACCATGTCAAATATATAAAATTATAACTGTAAACATCAATGTTTGTTTTCTGGAAATAGTAAAAGGTCGAGATACCAGAGGGTCTGACACTACTAACAAGCAGAAACGAGGCACTAGTTAGGATCATCTTGTAAGCGTATTTTCCAGAGTTAATATAGTAGCGCCCAACAAGCGATTTCATGTAGATAAACATGTCTCAGAGGTTCAAGTCGGCTTTCAGAAGCCAGCTGAAGCTTACCATTGGCAACTAATGATATCAACAAAAAAGGAGTACCAGCTAGTACAGTAAAATTGGCAAAGTAAAAAAGAGAATGGTTGACTTAACCCACGCAAATCAGCAGCATTCATACATCTACACGTTCACCAATGTGGAGTTATTGTGAACATCATGGCTTTGAAGAAAATAAAATAACCAAAACAAAAGAGAAAAGCCAGGATTAAATGTTGAATCAATCAAAGTAGAATATTTCACAACACGCAGCACCTACAACATAACCAACTTGACACAGATATTGCATTATTGGGAAAAGCAACCCAGTCTATATACATCAAGAGAGTAGAACCGGCTAGAAACAAAAAGACAAGGTGCTGCACAACTTGGAAATTGGCATAGACATGAGCCTGTCACCGGATTCGCAAAATAGCAATATAAAAATAAGTTCATACTTTGGAGAACGACATCGTAGTCTACAAATAGTTCAGTGCTTACTCACACAACTTTGGAGTTAAGACAACACATGTTAACTTCTGACATAAGTAGCAGTTACTGTGTTAAACTATTTTCAAAACTATACAAAGGACTACAATTACATACAAAGTATGTGGTGGTGTACTGGTGTATAATAGCAAAGGCCACTGATATTTTAAGATGCAAAACATATTCAGTAGGAACCGCGTGAAAAAAACAGCTTCTTTATGCCTCTTAAAAATAATCATTTTACAAATTGGGCAATGCTATGCCGCATTTTAAATGAACACAACAATAGAGGTTAAAGCATATGTTTCAATTGATTTCAGCATACGAAATCAAGCACAACAAATAACCAATGATGCCAAACACCATCACATCACAGCAAAGTAGTAAGTAAAAAACCAATCTTGGTGCAGGAGCCTCATTCAGAGCAATCATACCTCACTATGGCAGAACTGCACTCAATAAAGACATGCAGCAGCATCAAGCTTGGGTCGTCGTCTTGGTCCCGGGCAGCAGGAATGCCTGAGCAGCAAGGCATGTGGAACATGTTCGCCAACCGTCAGCACTCAGCTAGCTCCTCCCGCCGCTCAATCTTTCTGTCTTAAAATAAAAGCAATGACCATTAAACAGAGAACATTATATCCTAAATTTCCAGTCTTAAATACTCCCTCCGGTTCATATTAATTGACTCTAATATCGATGTATCTAGACACATTTTAGTTCTAGATACATCCATATTGAAGTCAATTAATATGAATCGGAGGGAGTATTCAATTTAAATTAAAACTCTCCTTCCTCTATAATATAAGCATGCACTATAACAATCCTAAAATTCGGAATTAGACATGAACATTCATTGAGTAGATGGAAGCTAAATAATTCAGTTTCACATCACGTTCCTAAAAATTTCAGAATCTTAACTAAGCAAGAGAGAAGTCTAGAACCAAAACCAACTCCAAATCCTACACAAAAGAACTAACAGAGAAACTCATATCCTAAATTGAATTAAATAAACAGAACTTATAATCCCTGGGCAAAAAATACTGTTGTCAAACAAGCTTTATGCATTAAAATAGCGGTAAATTTTCACAATTGAAATGAAATAGACATAAGTCAAAAATGATCTCAAAACATGATTCGGTAGATTCATATAAACATGTGCTAGTATTTTGAATTTGGTTTATAAATCTGCAATCAAGAGCAAATGGGCAGCAATAGCAGCATGGTCATCTCGCCTAGCTCAGACTAGCTAATTCTCCACATCACGAGATTCACAAGTCAACATTTACAGCAAAGCTGGAAACAAAGTTGGTTTCCCTTGTGATCCATCTTCTTATCCATGCAATTGATCTAGATTACCTATCACTATCAGTACCTAAGTACTAACTTTTCTATTCATGAGTGAATGGGTGAGTTAACTTCTTTTACAAATTCTGGATGCACACATAGATCTTTTTGTTGGCACACTGCAAATAGATGGTTCATAAAACCTGATGCATACAACCAGCCAACTCTTTATTATGAACAGAGATGCATATCACAAAAACCTGATGCATGAAAAAATACATTTATCATAAAAAACCAAACCAACAGTTTTCATATCAATATGTACTCAGATTTAAGTTGGGACTTGAGAGCATCAGGTTTTGGCAATGCACCGAAATTTCCAAAACCTTCACTTCAATGTTTTGAGGCTGCAAACAAGATGGCCTAATACACCAGAACAAATCCTGCGCACTTGCCAACTATTCTAGCATGTCCCCCGAAATATAACAAATGCCACAAACATTTGTAGCAAACAAGTCAGTCGAGAAAAGAATTAGACATCAGCGAAGATTGATTTTATTCGGCAGATTCATATAAACATTTAGTATTTTGAATTTGTTTTATCAATCTGCAATGAAGAGCAAATGGGCAGCAATAGCACCGTGTATGGATGCATATATCTTGATAGCTCAGACTAGTTAATCTTGCACATCATGAGTTAGTGTTTAGAGCAAACCTAAACTAAAATCGTATCTGAATGTACAGCTAGCTCACACGGAAATGGACACCAAAAATCTGAACTTTTCACCTAAAGTTCCCTACTGATCTGCCAACACGGTGTGCACAGGGTCAGTCAGACTCCGGCCAGAGTTCACAAGGAAGAAGCGAAGGTTGATCTTCGGCTGTACTAAAATCAGAACGTACTTGCAGCCTGAAGAAATAAGAAGACACGGGAATCCTGACAACATATTCTGCAAGTGTGCTATAGGGTTATCCTTCTTTTTACAGTATTTTAGTAAGGTCTTGTTGCACCAAAAGAATTAGTGTTCATTAATTGGCTTAACCTGAGTAGATGCTCCAATACCATAGCTATGCATCCACACGTATTAACTAGTTCAGCGGTTACAAGTTCTAGTTTATAACCAACACATACACTCAAACCAAAGATAATTGCTTGACATCACACAGAGGAATCAAACTTGGAGAACTACATCTATTATTTATTTCAAGATAAACCAGGGATGAAAATCAATATTACTAATCCCATTTCAGTTCTTGTTGATTCTGAAGCTATTTCCTCAAGACAGGCAAACAAACAATGTGAGTTGCCACCAGAGTTGTAAAGCAGCAATCCCAATTTGATATGGATACTATCGTGATTGGCAGATGGAGATTACGTGAAGTAGAGGTTGCACTTCCCTTATCCAACATACTGGTCTTCTAATCCAATTAAAACCACATATACACTGGCAGCATTACCACCAAAAGTAAGCAAGTTTGAACCAAATTGCACTTTCAGCCCATCAGCCCCCATAAATCCATACCAAAATGATATGCTCGTCCCTAGCGACGCCAGCATACAGCTATCCAAGTCCACGAATCAATAGGAGCTTCCCATACCTGAATACTGTTGCCCCTCCAAGGTAGCTGCAAGGGATGTGAGGGAGAAGGTGCTGGACCGACGGGACTACAGCTAGGATGCCTCGCCCCTCCTCCTGTTGCTCTACCGAGAAACAATTTTTCAGTCCAAAAAAACGAATCAGGGGAACCAAAGGAATAGGTTCAGGGCACTGGATACCATACCTGCATGTCGGCGTCCCGGATCAGGGGGCGGCGAATGCCATGGTCTGGGCCTCGGCGGAGACGGAGGTCAGAACGGCGGATCTGCGTCCCCGCGTCCGCTGGGCCGGCACCACCATGCCGGCGTGAAGCAGCCCCGGCAGGCCGCGCGCGCGACGCAGGAAGCAGATTCGACGGAGAGCCGCAAACCGTCGTACCGGTGCACGCACGCGCGCGCCGGCGACCGAGCCGCCGCGACGCAGTAGTACTTGCGGGCACCGCCTCTTTCCTTGGCGAGGCCATGGCCGCGGCAGTCGTTCTGGTGCAGGAGGCAGGGGGGAGGGGATGTAGATATGAGGGGGAAGAGCGGCGGCGGCGGCGGCGGCGTTCGATCTGGGTTTCGTTGGGTAGGGGAGGGGATCGAGTTGGGTTTCGTTGGGAAGGGGAGAGGATCGAGGGCAGCAATAGCTCGAGGACGTCGCCGGCACCGGCAACAACAGTTCCGGACAGGCGACCACCATCTCTTCTTCCTGCGGCGCGGCGAGCTCCTCCCGCCGTCCACGGCTGTCGCCCAAGGTTCTTGTCCCCAACAGCCACCAGGACGACGGGTGATCTCCGCCCTCCCTTGTCCTTGGCTCGCTCGCCACAAGGACGAACGCAACCATGGCGGCCCTCAGGCGCGGGTCCGCCCACGCGCGCGTCCATCTTCTGAGGAGAGGCCGTTGCGGCTCCCGCTGCCGGAAGGGACGCTGCCCCGGTGCCTCTTCTCCGCCTAGTTGGTGGTGGAGAGGATTTTTGATGGCCGGCGTGAAGGGGATTAGGTGGCCAGCCTAGATGGGATTGGGTGGGTGGGTGGGTGCGCCGGTGAGCGGCGGTGCTGGGATGCCGGCGGGGAGCAGCAGATCGAGTGCGGCGGCGGCAGCGAAGCGAGCAGGATGTTGGGTGGGTGCGTGCGTTTTGTGTTCTCCAGTGAGGATTTATTTACTTCCTCATTATTTCCTCTCTCTCTCTGACTCTGATGAAGTAATAATCATGTTGGGTTTATCGCTCCGTATTTCATTCCCGATGTACTCGAATCAATATTTCATCTCCCGCGTGATCAGTCCACAAGTAAAAGATCATTTGGATCCTAATTAATACTGTAGCATGTTGTAATCGACAATGCATGCACATAGGTGATGTACCGGCTACTACTCTACTTGCCGAGATGCCATCATCATTCACCTGCCTAATCCTTCCTCCGTCCTTAAGTAATTGTATTTTAAATGTAATATTACATATGTTACTACATTTTATGTAAAAAGTTCAGTGAAATTTGGAATTGTTTGGCTTTCAAAATAGAAAAACATGCACTTATCTGTGGACCGGACACAGAGGTCTAATTGTTTTGTTCAGCGGCGGGAGCGCATCGACCGTCCACATTGCATCGGACGGTTCCACAGGCTACTGGGCGCTGCCGACACTGGGCCACTTGTTGTTGGATTCCGTCTCCGCTCAATTTCGATTTGGACTTGTGTTTTCCCGCGCGAACTAGGACAGAGTTTTTGTTGCACCACGCAATAATTACTCGATGGATCGAGTAGTACATATCATGCTTGCTTGAACTAGCTTGTTCATGTTCTAAAATGTAAAGAATGAGTATAACTATTTGAGTAGGAATAGAAAATTATGATTCACGCATATTCTAGTTATATATCTTTTGTCAAAATATTTTCACTCCATTTTAGAATTTCAATAAAAAAATTGTGAGCAACTCAAATCAAACGAACATGATATTTATCAAAGTACGGGTTTATAAAAATTTTAAGAAAATTATGTACAAGTTCAGCTCGTTTTTCACACATATTCCAGTTATTTTTCTATTTTCACACAAATATAATCCACACATATTCCAGCTATATAGTTTCAGTTCGCTTAAAATACCTCCATCTTTTTGTGAGCAACTGAAACAAAACTATCAGTATATCCTTTGTGACCCACTAAAGGAAAATCGACGTATGTTGACGTGCGGCCCTGATCCTACGCCGATGGCTTTCCTCGAGGCCGCCGGCATAGGTACCGAGGAAGGGAGCGGAGAAGTGTGGCCGTTGGCGTACAACCGCATGACAAGGTATTAACTTGTCAATGCCTACAAGTTGTAGACTTGGGTTTCACGGAAGTAGAGGGCAAATAGATCTCGAAGGTTTCAGCCGAAAAGGTGCTCGACTGCTAAAAACTAGGGTTGAGTTCTACTAAGATTGATTCTTTCTTCGTCCCTCGACTCCCCTTATATAGGAGGCGGAGCCGAGGGTTTCGTATTACACAAGTTACAATTGCCGGTAGGCTCATTGAGTCCGTCCCGTAGAATTACAAGTCTTTATCCCTAATCTATCTCTTCTTACCATAGTCTACGCCTTTATGGGCTTCCAGGCTTCATAAACTTCGGGTGATGGGCTTTCGGTCAACCCCGGGTACTATCTTCGGCAGACCCATCTAGGATGCCTATGTGACCACCCATCGTCATTGGCTGAAGATGGACTTTGGCATACAGCGGGCCATCGACGTAGCTATTCCACGTGGGCTCCCCCACCGGCCATCCTGACGGACTACGGGATGGGGTTAGGTCAATGCCGTCGGCACAGATTTTTTTGTCAAGCTATCATGCTTCTGATCTTATTTACTTATTTCCCGGGATATTTTGGATATAGTTATATTATTTAAATAAATAAATTTGAGGGATGTCCGATTAACGGTATCCACACCTTGGCCTGCATAAAATATTGGCTCCGTTCAACAAACTATGCGGTGGTTAAGGCCATGACCTATCTCATTTTGCTTGAAAGCCATCGAACTTCAGTTTTGTGAAGGGATTTTTCGGAAAACTATTGTAGTCCATGTATGTCGATGTTCCTCGCAATTAGGTCACATAAAATGATGTTGCACCTTGGTTTTCCATTTTTTAGATTCTTTTTGAATTAATTTTTGCTAAATTTTGGTTTCACATGAAATGATAGAGCATGAATCTCGCACCGCGGGTCCCCGGGTGTGACTAGCTTCGCGCACATGGGTTGACGGGACTTAGGAAGGTTCTTGGGGGAAATCCCTCTTGGGATGAATCAGAGGTAATCTTGAGAGTACATAGGTTGATCCTTGTTACCACATGTCCGTGTGACATAGGCATCCCAAATGGGCCTGCCTAATATAGTACCCGGGGTTTATTGAAGGCCCACTACCCGAAGAATAAGAAGACTCGAGAGCCCAAGATGTATTTAAGGAAAAGATAGAGTTGTAATAGGAAGTGTTGTTTGTAATCTGGCGGGATGAGTTAGAAACCGTCCCGGACTATGTAATCCTTGTATAGCATGAATCCCTCGGCTCCACCTATATAAAGGGGGGGTCGAGGGACGAGAAGATCATCGAATCATTGTCTGCAAATCCTAGTTTTCATATTCGTCGAGTACTTTTCGGCTGAAACCTTCGAGATCTACTTGCCCTCTACTTCTAACTAAACCCTAGCCTATAATCCATAGGCATTGACAAGTTAATCCCTTGTCACCGTGTGACCTAACCAAGCTCAAATGAAGGCATAAGTCCAGTCAAAGTTGTAGTCCGAGGGGTCAACGGATTAGGCTTTCTCTGGATCCTACTCCTGGGAGGGTGGGAATTCCCCAAAATCATATGTGTGTCCACATGGTGTATACACAAGTGTGGTGGGATGTTGCTAGATCTACTATTGAACCCTCGGGTGTGACTCGCTTCACGCAGATGCAACTGCCAGGTCACCATGGGGTGGTGGTAGTAGCGAGTGCCAGGTGTTTGCGTGATGGTTCGGAAGCCTCTCCAAGTCGTGGACGTCCATGATCCCAGCTCAGATCGGCGAGCCCCTCCCCTTCAATGAGATGTACATAGCTTCAAGTTGTGCATGTGACCGTGGTGTAGGCCCTGGGCAGACCGGAGCCAGCAAGGATCAATGCGTATGGCATCCAGTTACGCAGAGTACGAAGTAGATGCGCCCAATTGCATAGTCGTACGAGTCGTTCGGGAAACGGCGTCGGTGTTGGTCACATTGAACCCATGACCCTTGCGCGTGTTGAAGGACCCTTCCCGACATGGATTGTGGTGAACCAGCTAGCGGTCGCGAGGAGCGTAGCGGCCAATTTCACGAAGAGCAACATATATATCAGAGATGTCGGGGCGGCGGAGGATGGTTCATATGGTTTCAACCCGCCTGATCTTGTGGCACCTTGCAAAATCGGGGAGCGGTGCGGTCCAAGTTGGCTCACCGGTTTAGCTAGGTTGGAATCGGACGATGCACAGGGTTTCGGGAACGAGCGACGAGCCGAAGAGAGAGTCGTGAGACATTTGCTGGTTTGTGGAGTCATTATTTGGTCAATTTATGTGACGTGAAAAAAGAGGAAAAGGTGAGACGCGAATTTTGGAGCACTCATACTACTAGTAGCTAAATTGACTTTTGGTATTGTTATTAAATATATATTACGACTTTTGTTGGTAAAGGAATTCCCCTAATTTTCCGGTTCATACAGCTGTACTTGGAAATAAAAGGAGAGCGGCCGGAAGAAATTATTATCGTCTTCTGGTCTGCTACTTGACTTGCGTAGTACGCGCGCAAACAGCTTTATGTGGCTCCAGCACGCGAGTAAACGCGAAACGACGCGCGTCATTCTCTCTCTGCGCCAGGCTGGCGTACGTGACGCGATCGACGAAAGGAAAAGGAAAAGGAAGGAAGGCGTGTTTAATTGAGGTGAGCTGGTGTGTCGCACGCGCGCCAAAGTAAAGTGACGATCGAGACACGCATCGCATCTCTGCTCGACGCCGTTTTATCCGCTCCAGGCACGTGAGCGCCGTCTTCGGATACGCACGCACGCACGCATCATCCATCTGCTCTTTATCTTCGAATTTGTGGATTGAATTTTCTATACATTTTCCTTGTAGGAAAAACGAAGAGCAACACACGGGTGGTCCAAACGATGATAATGTTTGTAGATAGTAACGGCATGTTCATCCACACGGTGGTCCAGCAGAGAGACCCATAATTCGAAAACTCTGCTCCGGTAACGTCTGGTGGGGCAGGACGCGAGTCCGATGCCCACGCCGGTGATCACCAATACTGCCATCTTCAGCGCCACCCGACGATCACCAAGGCGACACGGGCGGTGACGATGATGGCGAGCGCCACCGAGACCACCCACACGCCGATCGTGACCCGCCGCCGCTCGGGCGCCACCGCCGGGTCGTCGCGCCGCAGGAGGTTCTGCTTCACGAGGCAGCAGCAGAGCACCACGACGAGGTCGTAGGTGACGACCACGAAGGCGAGCTTCCGCGGGCTGCGCCGCACCTGGTACGCGTCCCACGCGAACTCGCCGGTGAGGACGAGCGACACGACGGCCAGGAACGCCCAGCGCCCCCACCCGCGCTTCTCCGGGGCCTCGCCCAGCTGCGCCGTCTCCGGCGCCGGCCGCGGCGGCGGGTCTCGCGCCACCGGGAAGGACGTTGCCGCTTCGATATCCATGTGCGCCGCCGCAGACGGCGGGTCTCGCGCCACCGGGGAGGACTTCGCCGCTTCGATGTCCATGTGCGCTGGTGGTGGGCAAGGTCGTCGTGAGCTCGAGCTGCTGCTGCTGCCGATGTATAGGGTTTTGGGTGGACGGAGCTGCTGCACGTGCGGACGCGCTGTGTTGAGCTCTACATGACCACATGAGCAGCGCCTGCCTTTTATACTCGGACAGAGTAGCCGCTTTTGTGGAAGAAGCAGAAAAGACCCACCTTCTAGGAAGAAGCATAGAAAAAGGAGGCAAACATTCAAGCGCGTCTGGCTTTTCCGGTTTCTCCTCGGGTCCCAGGGGTAGTCAACAGCTACACTTGCTTGATTTCTGAACGAGTGGTAGCTAAGGGCGTCGCGCGCATTTTAGCATCCGCGCACGTCCGTTTGCGTCGGTCCTTTTTGGTCGAAAATAACCGCGCGTTCGTTTGTGTCGGAGGTGGCTCCAGCGGCACGACGCATTTTTTTAGGACGAACCATTTTTTTGAACTGAAACATAATTTACAAAAACTGAAACATAATAAAAAAAAAACCTAAAACGCCTACTGGTCGCTGTCGTGGCCGTGCTGCTCCTCGTCGCTGTCCAGCACGATGACCTCCGGTATGTCCCACGGCCGGTTGCCATCCGAGGAGCATACGCCGGGCGCGATCGCGGTGCTCGAGGTTGACGAGGCTGCGGGCCGAGGCGGCGGTGGAAGCGCTCGGGGCTGCGGTTGTGGCGGCGGATGAGGAGCCCGGCCATAAGGCGCGTGGCGGCGGCGGGGAGGCACCCAAGGCCGTGGCGGCGGTGGAGGAGGCGCCCAAGGGCGTGGCGGCGGTGGAGGAGGCGCCGCCGAGTCCGAGAGCGCTGTCGAAGGGCTTCATCCGCGGACGAGCCCGGCGGCATGACGAGCGGTGGCGTAGCGGGGCAACGGCGGCCGCACGGGCGCGTCGTACTCGGAGACGAGGAGGCCCGGCTTGGCCATCTCGTCGTCCGTCATGTTGTCGGGGAACTCGAAGTTCCGGCCCTCCGCCATGGCTCGCCGCCATTCGTGGAAGACGAGGCCGACGTAGTCGTCGGCCGTCGTCCTTCACCTCCTCGCTATGGTACGCGAGCGCCTCGATGTAGTCGTCGTCGTCGTCGTAGACGGCGTAGGCTTCGTCGTCGTCGTCCTCGTCCTCGCGGTCGTTGTGCTGCGGCTGCTCACGTCGCATCGGCGCCTGCTGACGACGAGCCGGCGGTGCGAGGCCGAAGGGATAATCCCTGCCGCCCATGAAGCCAGCCCTGCGTCTACCGTCCGTCTCCGTGGACGGTACGTACGCCATTGCTCGGAGTCGATGGCGTACGCCGGATCGGCGCGGAGGTCCGCCGGCGGATACCGCCTCTTCGCGCCGGATCTCCTTGGTCCGCTCGGGCTCGCGCGCGAGTGCTGGAGGGATGGGCACCGACGGCGCGTGGAGCCGCCGGCCGCCCGAGCAGGCTGCACGCCGGACCAGGCGTCGCACGGCACCCATTTGCCGTGCATGAGCCTCCCCACCGTGACGGGGAGCGGCACCTTCTTGTTGCCGCTGCCGGAGGCCTCGAAGTCGTTCTTCTTCCCCATGGCGCAGCGGCGGTTGTGGTGCGAGTGGAGCTGTGGGCGAAGGAGCAACGCGGCCGCTGGACTTTAAGGGCGGCCGCGCACGGGATACGATGCCATTGAAGGCGGCGCGAAGCCCGACCGCCGCCCGCCGGTGCACGCGCGGAACGAGGAAGCTGCGGCATTCATGGCGGCGCAGACGCGGAAGCGCTGACCGCGGAAGCGATGCCCTCTATGCAGGCTCGCTGCCAGGCGGGCCCGGTGGAGACCGCAGCGGACACTTTGCGCGTCCGCCGAGACGCAAACCTGGCCCCTGCGCCAGGTTTGCGTCTCCGCGGACGGCCCGGTCACTTTGCGTCGTGCCGCTGGAGAGGGTGCTAGACGCATTTACGACCAAAGCGGACGCAAACGGTCCGTTTGCGTCGCGCCGCTGGAGATGCGCTAACCTACTAGCTCCGTTTCAAGGATTAAGGTGTTTTCGTTTTACGTGTTTTTTATTTAATCAAGAATTATTTGAAATATATAAAGGTTGTTTGTATAAAATTATTATTATTAGAAAGTGCTTTTCAATACGAATCTAATGGTGCTAATTACATATAATATAATTAAAATTTTATTGCTTAATTTTTATGGTCAAAGTTTATCTTAAAATATGGGTGCGCCTTATTTTTTGATACGGAAGCAATAAATCATTCTCTTTTGAGTGGTCACCGGGGGAGGGAGAAGACCCTCCACCTATATTGTATTCAATTTCTTTTTGCCTATAAACCTTGTTTTTTGGAGCAACTAAAAGGAAGATAAAACAAAAACAAAGCACACCAACACACACAGGGAAGGGGGCGGAACAAGTGGACTTGAGAATGCACTATCCAAATTGCTTGCATGCCGACCATCACCAAGACGACAACAACTCACTTGTTTATTTTTGCGAAGATTCCACCTATATATTAATATTCATCGATAGTAGTATAAATAACTCAAAAATAATAAAAATTACCAATAGGTATTTGGACCACCTAGCGATGACTAAACACTAGCACGAGTCGAAGGTGCACCGCTGTTCTCGCCCCTTTCATCACCGGAGTTACGCAAAGCTTGTCGTAGTAGAGCTTATTGTAGTAGACAGACGGTAAGGCGTCGTCCTAAGGCCCCGAAGAACCAGAGCAGTAACTATCGCCAATGATGACAACCGTAGATCCCAAGAGACTAACATGAAACCGTACCAACGAACATGAAAACCGACCGGGTCCCTAGAGATCCACCGGGCACACAACTCCATGTGTCCTCCACCAGTGCTTAATTAACGCACCACCGGAGCGAGGATAGTACAAGAAGAACCTTATTCTAACTTTAAGATGTAGCCGCCGCCTCAACATCTCAAAAAAATACCGAAAACAACCTACAAAAAGAACGGAAACTCCCCGCCAGGCGCCAGCGGCCATATCTCCAAGGCCCCAAGGCCGCTGGAGGCGAAGCGGACCAGCGATACCGCCAGCGAGGAATAAGGTTAGAATTGGTTTTGTGGCGGAGCCGCCTACTGATCCTCTCCTGGCTGGATGTACCATACCCTCTACAACTTTCACTTGTCACCTAATAACTACTGACTTGTTTGATAAACAGATTACATAAGCAAGTGATTTAGATATTATTGCAAGTCTGGCAGGGGTGGCAGTCGAATGTTTTAACCTTGACGTGGACCAAAGACCATCAATGATAGAGAAAGAAGAGCGCCTTCTCGTACTGAGCGTGTTGTGAACGACATGTCCGTGGCCTGACGAACAGCGACAACTACGAATGTGGTAATCTTTGCTATTTTGGTGCGTCCGCGTACCAATAATGCTGTGTTTGCGTAACTGTAGCATTGTCGTCCACGCACCATTGCTATTTACTTCCTCCGTTCCTAATTAACTGACTCAATTTTACCTACATCGAGTACAAAATAAACGATGCAACAACTGTTTCAACAACGGATACAGTTCAAACCCTCTGCTCTGGGGACACTTCGAGGAGAGGCCCGTCCGCTGGGCGTCCGGCGTCCTCGCGAGCAATGAAGAAGTAGAACGCGAGGCATATGCCGAGGCTGGTGAGCCACCAGACGGCGTTCTTCAGCCACGGATCAGGGGTCGCTTCGGCGACGCGCATCTCGATCGTGTACGCCAGCGTCACGAACACCACCCACGCGGCAAACCTGACCCGCCGCCACTTGGACGCCGCCGCCGGGTCGTCGCGGCAAAGGAGTTTCAGCTTCGCGAGGCAACACCAGAGCAGCGCGATGAGGTAGT
>NC_061513.1:333042444-333157444 GCF_022539505.1 Lolium rigidum | reverse complement strand
GGTGTATCCCCAAGAGTTGGTCTCCAAGTCTTCGAATAAGACCCGAACCAAAACCTTCCAAAAAGAGGGGAAACCTAGCCAAGCTAGGACTCCCACCAAAGGTGGGAGTTCCACCTCCCATATGGGGGGGTGGCCGGCCCCCCAAGGGGGAGTCCACTTGGGACTCCTCCCCCACTAGGGTTGGCCGGCCATGGAGGTGGAGTCCCATGTGGACTCCACCTTCCTTGGTGGTTTCTTCCGGACTTTTCTAGAACCTTCTAGAACCTTCCGTGACATTTTAATTCACATAAAATGACATCCTATATATGAATCTTATTCTCCGGACCATTCCGGAACTCCTCGTGATGTCCGGGATCTCATCCGGGACTCCGAACAAATATTCGAACTCCATTCCATATTCAAATACTACCATTTCAACATCCAACTTTAAGTGTGTCACCCTACGGTTCGTGAACTATGCGGACATGGTTGAGTACTCACTCCGACCAATAACCAATAGCGGGATCTAGAGATCCATAATGGCTCCCACATATTCAACGATGACTTTAGTGATCGAATGAACCATTCACATACAATACCAATTCCCTTTGTCTCGCGATATTTTACTTGTCCGAGGTTTGATCTTCGGTATCACTCTATACCTTGTTCAACCTCGTCTCCTGACAAGTACTCTTTACTCGTACCGTGGTATGTGGTCTCTTATGAACTTATTCATACGCTTGCAAGACATTAGACGACATTCCACCGAGAGGGCCCAGAGTATATCTATCCGTCATCGGGATGGACAAATCCCACTGTTGATCCATATGCCTCAACTCATACTTTCCGGATACTTAATCCCACCTTTATAACCACCCATTTACGCAGTAGCGTTTGGTGTAATCAAAGTACCTTTACGGTATAAGTGATTTACATGATCTCATGGTCATAAGGACTAGGTAACTATGTATCGAAAGCTTATAGCAAATAACTTAATGACGAGATCTTATGCTACGCTTAATATGGGTGTATCCATTACATCATTCGTACAATGATATAACCTTGTTATTAATAACATCCAATGTTCATGATTATGAAACTAATCATCCATTAATCAACAAGCTAGTTAAGAGGCATACTAGGGACTCTTTGTTGTTTACATATCACACATGTATCAATGTTTCGGTTAATACAATTATAGCATGGTATATAAACATTTATCATAAACATAAAGATATATAATAACCACTTTTATTATTGCCTCTTGGGCATATCTCCAATAGTCTCCCACTTGCACTAGAGTCAATAATCTAGATTACATTGTAAGGAACCTAACACCCATGGCATTCTGGTGTTGGTCATGCTTTGCCCTAGGGAGAGCTTTAGTCAACGGATCAGTGTGTACTTTGCAAATCTTTAGTTCTCCATCTTCGATGTACTCGCGAATCGAGTGGTAACGCAGCTTGATATGCTTCAGCCTCTTGTGTGACCTTGGTTCTTGTGCATTGGCGATGGCACCCACGTTGTCACAAGATATGACTAGTGGGTCCAATGCACTAGGAACCACACCGAGCTCTACAATGAACCTCTTCATCCATACCGCTTCCGATGAAGCCTCCGAAGCCGCTATGTACTCCGATTCCGTTGAAGACTTCGCCACCGTGCACCGCTTCGAGCTTGCCCAGCCTATCGCAAAGCACCATTCAATATAAACACGTACCTGCGACCGTGACTTAGAGTCATCGTGATCGTTGTTCCAACTTGCATCGGTGTAACTTGTTACAACGAGCTCTTGGTCACCTCCATAACAAAGAAACATATCCTTAGTTCTTTTCAAGTACTTCGAGATATTCTTGACCGTCGTCCAGATGCTCCATTCCTCGGATCACTTTGATATCTCGCTAGTCAAACCAACGAAGCATGCGCTATATCCGGTCTTGTACATAGCATGGCATACATAATAGAGCCTATCGCCGAAGCATAGGGATCCGATTCATCCTTTCTCTTTCTTCTCGCCGTAGCCGGTCCTTGAGTCTTACTCAAGACCTTGCCTCGGTAACATAGGTAAAAACCCTTTCTTACTTTCGTCCATTCTAAACTTCTTTAGAATCTTGTCCAGGTATGTACTCATGATAGCCCTATTAGGCGTCTTGATCTATCTCTATAAATCTTGATGCCTAATATATATGATGCTTCACCAAGGTCTTTCATTGAAAAACTGTTATTCAAATAACCTTTTACATCGCTTAATAGTTCTATATCATTCCCAATCAATAATATGTCATCTACATATAATATCAGGAATGCTACAGTAGCTCCCACTCACTTTCTTGTAAATACAGAGCCTCTCCATGACACCGTATAAACCCGAAGTCTTTGATTACCTTATCAAAGCGTCGGTTCCAACTTCTTGATGCTTGCTTCAGTCCATAGATTGAACGCTGAAGTTTGCATACTTTGTCAAGCATTTTTAGGATCGACAAAACCTTTGGGTTGTACCATATACAACTCTTCCTCAATGTCTCCATTAAGGAACGCCGTTTTGACATCCATCTCGCCAAATCTCATAATCGAAAAATGCAGATTATTGCTAACAAAATCCTCACAGATTTTAGCTTCGCTACGGGTGAGAAAGTCTCATCGTAGTCAACTCCTTGAATTTGTCTGAAACCCTTTGCGACAAGTCGAGCTTTATAGACAAGTAATATTACCATCGCATCTGTTTTTCTCTTGAAGATCCATTTATTCTCGACATCCTTTCGGCTATCGTGTAAGTCTACCAAAGTCCATACTTTGTTATCATACATGGATCCCATTTCGGATTTCATGGCTTCTTGCCATTTGTTGGAATCCGGGCTCATCATCACTTCTTCATACGTCGCAGTGGTCCTCATCATTGTTATCCACAATCATGACATTTAGACAAGGATCATACCAATCGGGAGTGGCACGTTCCCTTGTCGATCCGCGAGGTTCGCAGTTTCCTCGCTCGAAGTTTCATGATCATTATCATTAGCTTCCTCTCGTTGCCGGTGTAGGCGGTATGGTACAACTTCCTGCATCGCGCTACTCCGATCAACGAGTATAGATTCATTAATCTCATCGAGTTCTACTTTTCTTCCAAATCACTTCTTTAGTGAGAAATTCTTTCTCAAGAAAGGTTCCGTTCTTAGCAACAAAGATTTTGCCTTCGGATTTGTGATAGAAAGTGTACCCTATAGTTTCCTTAGGGTATCCTATGAAGACGCATTTCTCCGCTTTGGGTTCTAGCTTGTCCGGTTGTAACTTTTTTACATAGGCTTCACAACCCCAAACTTTAAGGAACGACAGCTTAGGTTTCTTATTAAACCATAATTCATACGGTGTCGTTTCTACGGATTTTGATGGTGCTCTATTTAAAGTGAATGCGGCTGTCTCTAATGCATAACTCCAAAATGATAACGGCAAATCAGTAAGAGACATCATAGAACGAACCATATCTAAGAGAGTTCGATTACGACGTTCGGACACACCGTTTCGTTGTGGTGTTCCCGGCGGTGTCAATTGTGAAAGTATTCCGCATTTCTTTAAATGCATGCCAAACTCATAACTCGGATATTCACCTCCACGATCGTATCGTAGAAATTTGATCTTCTTGTTACGTTGATTTTCTACTTCACTTTGGAATTCCTTAAACTTCTCGAAAGTTTCGGATTTATGTTTCATGAAATAGATATACCCATATCTACTCGGATCATCTCGTGAAGGTTAGAACATAACGATAACCACCGCGCGATGCTACACTCATTGGTCCGCACACATCGGTATGTATGATTTCCAATAAGTCAGCAGCTCGTTCCATCATACCGTAAAATGGAGTCTTAGTCATTTTTTCCATTAGACATGCTTCGCATCTATCAAGTGACTCAAAGTCAAGTGATTCAAGTAATCCATCGACATGGAGTTTCTTCATGCGTTTCACTCCAATATGACCAAGACGACAATGCCACATATAAGTAGAATTATCATTCAATTTAATTCGCTTAGCATCAATGTTATGTATATGCGTATCACTACTATCGAGATCTAATAGAAATAAGCCATTCTTTTGTGGTGCTCAACCATAAAAGATATTATTCATAAAAATAGAACAACCATTATTCTCAGACTTGAATGAATAACCGTCTTGCATTAAACAAGATCCAGATATAATGTCCATGCTTAACGCAGGTACATAATAACAATTATTTAGGCTTAAAACTAATCCCGAAGGTAGATGTAGAGGAAGTGTGCCGACTGCGATCACATTGACCTTGGATCCGTTTCCAACGCGCATCGTCACTTCATCCTTCAGCAGTTGTCGTTTATTCTTTAGTTCCTCGTTTCGAGTTACAAATATGAGCAACCGAACCAAGCATCAAATACCCGTGTACTAGAACGAGAACTAGTGAGATAAACATCTATAACATGTATATCGATATACCTTCTTTCTTCTTCTTGACAAGGCCGCTCTTCGGATCCGCTAAATACTTGGAGCAATTACGCTTCCAATGGTCCCTTCTGCTTGCAGCAATAGCACTCAAGATCGTGCTTAGGGCCGTTCTTAGGTTTCATAGGAGGCGTGGCAGCTTTCTTGCCACCCTTCTTGAATTTTCCCTTAGACTTGCCCTCGTTTCTTGAAACTCGGTGGTCTTGTTGACCATCAACACTTGGTGCTCTTTCTTGATCTCAATCTCAAGACTTGTTTTAGCATGCCAAAGAGTTCAGGTAACTCCTTGTTCATGTTCTCGCATATTGTAGTTCATCACAAAGTTCTTGTAACTTGGTGGCAAGTGATTGAAGGACACGATTAATCCTCATACCGTTAGGAATCACTATTCCCAAGTCACCGAAGTTTCTTCGCATGCCCGGTCATGGCGAGCATGTGCTCACTAATGGAGCTGCCTTTCTTCCATCATACAGACTCGAAGAAATGTTTCGATGCTTCATAGCATTCCACGGCCGCATTAGTCTCAAAAATAGCTTTCACCTCATTCATCAACTCATGAGGATCGTGGTGCTCAAAACGTTTTTGAAGATCGGATTCCGGATCGCACGAGATGGCACACTCGAACTTGAGAGTACCGAGGTTTTCCGAGTCTCGTAAACAGCCTTTACTTCATCGGTTTCGGCTTATCAGAGGGTCACCTAGCGGTGCATCAAGCACATATTGCGGATTTCCGACAGTAGAGGAAGATCCTCACATGACGGAACCGGGCCGGTGAAGTTGCTACCGTTGCTCTTAAGCTTTTTCTTTCTCTAGGAACTGGTTAAAATTGATTGGGGACGCCATCTCTACAACATATATTTGCAATAGTTTAGACTAAGTTTATGACAAATTGAGTTCAAATTTTAATTCAATAATTCATAATTAAAAATCTAGGTGAACTCCCACTCAAAACAATATCCCTCGCATTGTCTTAGTGATCACACGAACCAAATCTACCACACCTAAACCCGATCATCACGAGAAAAGGTGTGATTTCAATGGCGAACACTCAAAGTGTTCATCATATCAATCATATGATTCATGCTCTACCTTTTCGGTATCATGTGTGTTCCGAGACCATGTCCGTACATGCTAGGCTCGTCAAGGCCACCTTAGTATCCGCATGTGCAAACCTGTCTTGCACCCGTTGTATGTACTTATTGAATCTATCACACCCGATCATCACGAGATGCTTCAAAACAACAGACTTGATAACGGTGCTACTAAGGATGAAACACTTTATTATCTTGAGATTTTAGTGAGGGATCATCTTATAATGCTACCGTCGCGATCTAAGCAAAATAAGATGCATAAAAGGATTAACATCACATGCGCAGTCTCATATGTGATATGATATGGCTCCTTTTGTCTTTGCGCCTTTGATCTTCATCTCCAAAGCACCTGATACATGATCTCCATCATCTTCGGGCATGATCTCCATCATCGTCGGCGTAGCGTCAAGGTCAATGGCGCCGTCTTCATGATTGTCCTCCATGTAGCAACTATTACAACTACTTTGAAATACTACTCAACATGAAATTTAAAGACAACCATAAGGTTCCTCCGGTTGCCACAATACAATAATGATCATCTCATACATATTCATCATCATATTATGGCCATATCACATCACCAAACCCCGCAAAAACAAGTTAGACGCCTCTCTAATTTGGTTTGCATATTTTACGTGGTTTAGGGTTTTCGATATAGATCTAATCTACCTACGAACATGAACCACAACGTTGATACTAATGTTGTCAATAGAAGAGTAAATTGAATCTTTACTATAGTAGGAGAGACAGATACACCCGCAAAGCCTCTTATGCAATACAAGTTGCATGTCGAACGAGGAACAAGTCTCATGAACGCGGTCATGTAAAGTTAGTCCGAGCCGCTTCATCCCACTATGCCATAAAGATGCAAAGTACTCAACTAAAGATAACAAGAGCATCAACGCCCACAAAACAATTGTGTTCTATGATACGTCTCCGACGTATCGATAATTTCTTATGTTCTATGCCATATTATTGATGATACCTACATGTTTTATGCACACTTTATGTCATATTCGTGCATTTTCTGGAACTAACCTATTAACAAGATGCCGAAGTGCCGCCCGTTCCTCGTTTTACGTTTTGGCTCTCGTAAATCCTAGTAACGAAATATTCTCGAATTGACGAAACAAAGACCCTGTGGGCCTATTTTTCCACTGGAGCCTCCGTACAGACCGAAGAACATACGAAGTGGGGCCACGAGGTGGCGACACCACAAGGCGGCGCGCGCCCGGGGGGCCCGCGCCGCCCTATGGTGTGGCCCCCTCATCCGGCCCCCGACTCGCCCTTCCGCCTACTTAAAGCCTCCGTCGCGAAACCCCCGATGCGAAAAACCACGATACGGAAAACCTACCGAGACGACGCCGCCGCCGATCCCATCTCGGGGGATTCTCGGGAGATCTCCTCCGGCGCACCCTCGCCGAGAGGGGATTCATCTCCCCGGAGGACTCTACACCGCCATGGTCGCTCCGAGTGATGAGTGAGTAGTTCACCCCCGGACTATGGGTCCATAGCAGGTAGCTAGATGGTTGTCTTCTCCTCATTGTGTTTCATTGTTGGATCTTGTGAGCTGCCTAACATGATCAAGATCATCTATCCGTAATTCTATATGTTGTGTTTGTCGGGATCCGATGGATAGAGAATACCATGTCATGTTAATTATCAAGTTATTACATATGTGTTGTTTATGATCTTGCATGCTCTCCGTTATTAGTAGAGGCTCTGGCCAAGTTTTTACTCTTAACTCCAAGAGGGAGTATTTATGCTCGATAGTGGGTTCATGCCCGCATTGACACACGGGACAAGTGACGAAAAGTTCTAAGGTTGTGTTGTGCCGTTGCCACTAGGGATAAAACATTGGCGCTATGTCCGAGGATGTAGTTGTTGATTACATTACGCACCATACTTAATGCAATTGTCCGTTGTTAGCAACTTAATATCGGAGGGGTTCGGATGATAACTCTGAAGGTGGACTTTTTAGGCATAGATGCGGTTGGATGGCGGTCTATGTACTTTGTCGTAATGCCCAATTAAATCTCACTATACTTATCATGTCATGTATGTGCATTGTTATGCCCTCTCTATTTGTCAATTGCCCGATCGTAATTTGTTCACCCAACATGCTTTTATCTTATGGGAGAGACACCTCTAGTGAACTGTGGACCCCGGTCCATTCTTTAATACTGAAATACAAATCTGCTGCAATACTTGTTTTTATTATTTTCTCTGCAAACAATCATCTTCCACACAATACGGTTAATCCTTTGTTACAGCAAGCCGGTGAGATTGACAACCTCACTGTTTCGTTGGGGCAAAGTACTTTGGTTGTGTTGTGCAGGTTCCACGTTGGCGCCGAATCCCCGGTGTTGCGCCGCACTACATCCCGCCGCCATCAACCTTCAACGTGCTTCTTGGCTCCTCCTGGTTCGATAAACCTTGGTTTCTTTCCGAGGGAAAACTTGCTGCTGTGCGCATCATACCTTGCTCTTGGGGTTGCCCAACGAACGTGTGAAATACACGCCATCAAGCTCTTTTTCTCGGCGCCGTTGCCGTGGAGATCAAGACACGCCGCAAGGGGAGTCTCCACTTCTCAATCTCTTTACTTTGTTTTTGTCTTGCTTTATTTTATTTACTACTTTGTTTGCTGCATTATATCAAAACACAAAAAAATTAGTTGCTAGCTTTACCTTATTTACTGTCTTGTTTGCTATATCAAAAACACAAAAAAAATTAGTTACTTGCATTTACTTTATCTAGTTTGCTTTATTTACTGTCTTGCACTCTATATTAAAAATACAAAAAAATATTTAGTTACTTTTGTTACCATGTCTAGCTCTGAACCTGTCACTTCTTCGCCTGAAGAATTAGTCTTCACTTTTAAACAAGGGGATGAGGAGAGTTTTAAGGATGCTTGGTCTAGAATTTTTACTTCTTATCGTGAAACTGAACCTCAAATGACTCTAAGTTTGCTCCTTAGTAATTTTTATTTTGGTCTTATGGTTCGCTATAGATATGCTTTGGATACTTTAGTGGGAGGAGATTTCCTCCATTGCAATGGGGATCAAGCTTTTAATGCCATAAAGAAGTTGGTTGCATCACATGATTCAGCTAATAATTTTGATTGAGCCCTTATCAGCATTCATAATAGATTAAATACTCTTGAGACAAGTGCATCTCGCTTAAATGAAAATTATGGATACATTCGTAACCGTCTTGATCAAGTTTTAGTGAACTCTGAACTTTCATTGTGGGATCCTACTCGTTAAAATTGTTATCGGTGATCGAACTCTTCATGCCTACCTGTGATATTATGTATGAATTTTGCCTTATGCCCGAAAGCATTTATAAATCTTTGAAACTTTGGGGAGTCGATGAAGGAGGAGAAGAAATAACTCTCATTGATAACTCTATTATAATTCCTAAGGGAATAGCCGCAGGTGTGCATACAACCATTCTTGGAAGAACAACATCCATTGATTATCTTGTTATTGAAACAAGGAAAAATCATACTCGGGAGATCCCTGTTGAAACTATTGGGAGCAAGTCATTGATGTGGGAGAAGGCACTCTGAAATTCACCTCTATACCAGGGGGAAATCATATATTCCCTAAACCAAAGGGAAAGAAAAACAATAAGAAAGGTAAGGGTAAAGCCCAAGGTAAGGTTGACGCACCACCCTTTGATAACACTTGAGATACACTTTCGCGCCTAGCCGAAAGGCGTTAAAGAAAAGCGCTTATGGGAGACAACCCATGTTTTTACTCCAGTATTTTTGTTTTATATTTGTGTCTTGGAAGTTGTTTACTACTGTAGCAACCTCTCCTTATCTTAGTTTTGAGTTTTGTTGTGCCAAGTAAAGTCTTTGATAGAAAAGTAAGTACTAGATTTGGATTACTGCGCAGTTCCAGATTTCTTTGCTGTCACGAATCTGGGTCTATCTCCCTGTAGGTAGCTCAGAAAATTACGCCAATTTACGAGCATGATCCTCAGATATGTACGCAACTTTCATTCAATTTGAGCATTTTCGTTTGAGCAAGTCTGGTGGCCTAATAAAATCCATCTTTACGGATCTGTTCTGTTTTGACAGATTCTGTCTTTTATTTCGCATTGCCTCTTTTGCTATGTTGGATGAATTTCTTTGATCCACTAATGTCCAGTAGCTTTATGCAATGTCCGAAGTGTTAAGAATGATTGTGTCACCTCTGAACATGTGAATTTTTATTATGCACTAACCCTCTAATGAGTTATTTCGAGTTTGGTGTGGAGGAAGTTTTCAAGGATCAAGAGAGGAGTATGATGCAATATGATCAAGGAGAGTGAAAGCTCTAAGCTTGGGGATGCCCCGGTGGTTCACCCCTGCATATATTAAGAAGACTCAAGCGTCTAAGCTTGGGGATGCCCAAGGCATCCCCTTCTTCATCGACAACATTATCGGGTTCCTCCCCTGAAACTATATTTTTATTCCGTCACATCTTATGTACTTTGCTTGGAGCGTCGGTTTGTTTTTGTTTTTTGTTTTGTTTGAATAAAATGGATCCTAGCATTCACTTTATGGGAGAGAGACACGCTCCGCTGTAGCATATGGACAAATATGTCCTTAGGCTCTACTCATAGTATTCATGGCGAAGTTTCTTCTTCGTTAAATTGTTATATGGTTGGAATTGGAAAATGATACATGTAGTAAATTGCTATAATGTCTTGGATAATTTGATACTTGGCAATTGTTGTGCTCATGTTTAAGCTCTTGCATCATATACTTTGCACCCATTAATGAAGAAATACTTAGAGCTTGCTAATTTGGTTTGCATATTTGGTTTCTCTCGAGTCTAGATAACATCTAGTATTGAGTTTTGAACAACAAGGAAGACGGTATGGAGTCTTATAATGTTTACCATATGTCTTTTATGTGAGTTTTGTCTGTACCGTTCATCCTTGTGTTTGTTTCAAATAACCTTGCTAGCCTAAACCTTGTATCGAGAGGGAATACTTCTCATGCATCCAAAATACTTGAGCCAACCACTATGCCATTTGTGTCCACCATACCTACCTACTACATGGTATTTATCCGCCATTCCAAAGTAAATTGCTTGAGTGCTACCTTTAAAATTCCATCATTCACCTTTGCAATATATAGCTCATGGGACAAATAGCTTAAAAACTATTGTGGTATTGAATATGTACTTATGCACTTTATCTCTTATTAAGTTGCTTGTTGAGCGATAACCATGTTTCGGGGACGCCATCAACTATTCTTTGTTGGATATCATGTGAGTTGCTATGCATGTCCGTCTTGTCCGAAGCAAGAGAGATCTACCACCTTCATGGTTGGAGCATGCATATTGTTAGAGAAGAACTTTGGGCCGCTAACTAAAGCCATGATTCATGGTGGAAGTTTCAGTTTGGACATATATCCTCAATCTCATATGAGAATAATAATTGTTGCCACATGCTTATGCATTAAAGAGGAGTCCATTATCTGTTGTCCATGTTGTCCCGGTATGGATGTCTAAGTTGAGAATAGTCAAAAGCGAGAAATCTAAAATGCGAGCTTTCTCCTTAGACCTTTGTACAGGCGACATGGAGTATAGACGATAGTTGTTGCTCCGATTGAGCACCAAACTTTACATAATTCAAACTAATAACCTAAATTAACTAATATCCGCAGCAGCGCGGTCTAATTTTGCCCAAAAATCGGCCAGGCGGCCTCTACGCGCGACGACGGCGGTGGTGGCGGTGGAAGGCGAGGCGGCGGACCCTTGGAGCTCCTGTCGTCGTCGAGCTCGACGATCTCCAGCTGGAAGCGGTGGGCGCATTCTTCATGGCGCGCCGCCTCGTATTCCTGGACCTGTCGGACGGCGTCGGCCTCCTCGCGGAGCTAGCGTCGACGGGCCTCCGCGGCGGACACGGCCGCCACCTGAGCGACGACCGCCTCCTCCTCCTCGTCGTCGTGGACGTAGTCCTCGGCGGACACGACCGTCGCCGCCGTATGCGCGACGACAGCCAGCTCCACCTCCTCCTCTTCTTCTTCCTCCTCCTCCTCCTCCTCCTCCTCCTCCTCCTCCTTCGACTCTTCCTCCTCCGACTCTTCCTCTTCCTCCTCCGACTCGGACCAACGGAGGCGTCGCGAGCCGCCGGTGGAGGACCCCTCGCCTCCTAGCGCGTACTTGGCGAGCTTCCCCGGGGGCGTGAGCCCCCTGTTGGTCCACCGGCGGGCGCTGCGCTTGCGCGTGCCCTCCGAGCGGACCCATTTCCGCCGCTCCTCCTCGGTGCGGAATACGGGCGGACGCGGCGGCGACTCCCCGCCGCCCAATCCCGCGGCTGGGCTGCCAGCACCTCCACGGGAGGCCATCGCGCGGCGGAGGGTGGAGGTGCGGTGGCTGGCTGCGCGTGGATTGCTCGTCGGAGCGGGGGACTGGCGGCGGCGGAGGAAGAGAAGACGCCGGAGGGGAGTAGGGTTTGCGAACCGAACTCCCCTCGGCGAACCCTTTTAATAGGGGCTGTGCGGGGAGTTGTTCGGGCCCCTGAACTTCCAATTCGGGCCAGCCCACTTTTTCGGGCGCTGATCTGCGCCAGTTTCGGCCCGAACCCGTAAATCCGCCTGAAAAGTTCGGTTCCGGCGGGATTTACGGGCTCTGTTAGAGATGCTCTAAGACCATCTCCCCCAAATCGTCACCCAAACCGGGCCGGATTGAGTGTTTGGGGACGTGTTTTGTTCCTGCCCCCAGTCGCGTCCCCCAAACGCACTCCCCAAATGAATATTGGTGCACGAAAATAAAGGTTTTCATTCAAATTTGATTATATATTACAAAGTTTAAATGAAAACGGCTAGATTTCATCTAAACCTAGCCTACTGACCGCCCGGCGGTGCGTTCGACGGCCCCGCCCCATCGTCGCCTCCCCTCCGCCACAGCTCTTGCTGCGCGCGCCGCCTCTCCGTGCATAGGGCGGTGGCCAGACGCCGCTGCTCCAGCAGCGCGTCGACGTCCACCCTCCCCTGCTGCGCCGCCTGGAGGGAGAGCTCGACGGCTGCGCCTCTTCGCGGGCACGGGTGATGGCGCACGGGTGATGGCGCGTGAAGCACGCGTCCGATGGGAACCCCAAGAGGAAGGTGTGATGCGTACAACAGCAAGTTTCCCTCAGTAAGAAACCAAGGTTATCGAACCAGTAGGAGATGAAGGCCACGTGAAGGTTGTTGGTGAAGGAGTGTAGTGCGGCGCAACACCAGCGATTCCGGCGCCAACGTGAAACCTGCACAAAACAATCACAATACTTTGCCCCAACTTAACAGTGAGGTTGTCAATCTCACCGGCTTGCTGAAAACAAAGGATTAAACGTATGGTGTGGAGACTTGGTTAGGTAACATTCGAGTTTCAGTATAGCCTTTTGAGTGTACTGTACATAAGAATGAGGTTTCACTTGGTTAGGTAACATTCGAGTTTCAGTAGCCAAGATTTGAGACTATTCAACAGTTTTGTTGTATTTTCTGTCCTTGATTGGTCAACTTGGTTTTTTTTCTGAATAATTTAGTTAAATGCAATTAATTTTAACACGAGAAAAAAATTAATGGTGTACAATTTCTATGTCAAAAATATCACAATAGAACTCCCTAGGACTAATACCGATTGAATATGACTTCATACAAACTGAATCTGATTGTCCGAGGTACTGTGAACAATGATGTTCATGCAACTTAGCATTTAGAAGTGGCATAGGACCATCATAACAATGCGGTTAGGATATTACAAAGCATATTGTTTATGGATGTACTCACATATTATGTATATTATGAAAATAAGGGAGTTGAAGCTATTCTTAATATATCGTATGGCTCCGGACCCGGGGGATCGGGTGATTTGATCCCCCGAGGGACGACCAGCGCTGTCCAGCAATTATATGTTTGATTCATTTATAACAAATAATAGAAACAAATTTTCTATTCTTTTATTGTCGTCGCTCCTTGACAGATTCCGTAGCAATGCACGGACACACTTCCTAGTAATGCATATGTATGTACTACGTACTATAATTGGGCAATCTGCAAATCCTTTCGCATGTATGGAATGTGCCAATTAATGTATAATTTTAATTGTCAATTATGGTAAAAGATCTGGTATAGCTAATTAGGGTTGTACCATCTATATATATATATATGCCGAGGCGAGAGGCTGGTCGTGGCGACAATTGACATTGCCTCCATCTAGTTCATCAACGAAAAGAAAAAAAAAAACTCTTCCGATATGAAGGAGGCCAGCGTGGTGAACGTGATTGCTCTTGTGTTGATGGTGTGCCTTCTTGTCGGTGGAGACTGTAGGCATATCATCACAACTATCCACTATCTTTTGGAAAATCGACTTATCCATGTATACGAGGTATATACACATAATTTGTGAGCTGACAAGTATATGATATTGTATATGTAGGTCGCCGTGATACCCGAAGGAGCTACCGAGATGCTCGTGCCAACACAACTTCGGTTGATTTATCATCAGATGAGAGCAAGATTAAGTTCATAATGTGTCTCCCTAGGGGATGCAAGAACAAAGGCGAAACAATTATCCCCAAGTGCATCTGTTGCTTAACTAAGCCAGACGTGCCGTGTTTTCATAACATAACACAGTGTCAGGCAAATTGCCCACCCGTCAATTCAAAATAAGGACTTGTGTTACTAAACCATATAAAGTACCCCTCCATTCATAAAATGATGTCTCACATTTGTTCAAATTTGCATGTATGGTCAAATTAAAACACGCCTAGATACATATGCAATCTTTTTTTTGCGGGAAAGATACATATGCATATTTTGATAAGCTTGGTATATCATTCTATGGACGGAGGGAGTAACATGCAGGTATTTGAATAAAACTATGTGTCTTGTTGAAGTCTTGCAGTATGAGAGTAGCTGTACCACCTATCTTGTGTTGTGTCTGACTTAAATATATTCTTTGTTTCAACGCGAGGTAGCATGGACAGTGGTGAAGGAAGAAAATAATTTCAGGTAGGGCGATCTCTAAAAAAGTCCAGACTCTGGAGATATTAATGATACTAGCACAAAAGCCCATGCGTTGCTACGGGTTAAGTTGATTTTACAATTTAACTACTTCGCGTAATCCGATGCCGTTAATATTTTCCACGACGGCTAGTGTCGTTGCCTATTCGACGGTGCCTCGGAGGAGGGATCCTCACGAGGGGGAGAAGAAGTAGGGGCCATAGGGCGGAGTGCACTCGGGACGGTGGTACGCGATTTACCCAGCTTCGGAACACCTGCACGAGGACAGGGTCTGCTGCTGCTTGTCTGGAATTATCTGGGCGCTTTCGCGTTGTTACTATGAGTTGTGGTTGTGCCTCTAGGGCTCCCGGGATCCGGCTTATAAAGGCGCACTGATCTAGGGTTTACATGGAGAGTCCTAGCCGGATTACAGATTGCCTAACTACGGTACAAAGACTTGCCGTGTACGTCAAGGATCCGCCTTCCATATACGTCGTACTGGATCCGGGTTCCTCATGAGCCTCCATGGATCCGAGTTCCTCCGAAGGTCGGTGCGGATCCGGCTATCTGATCCTGAGCTGGACTTCATCCTTCATGATCAACAACAACTGGGCCGCCCGATGGGCCACATGCCACATCACCGTCTATGGGCCACCCGGGCTTGCCGGATCTAGGCACTATCGATGGTACACCCATGAAGTATACCCACAACAGCTAGTGCTTTCACTGTCGCAAGTGACACCCTTCTCTTCCGCAACCACTACCGATAGACGGAGTGCTGATATTCATAAAGTAAGTAAATATGTGGTTGTGTAGCTACGGATTAGTTTTTATTAATTAATGAATATTATTTAGGCAAGAATAATATCCTATTAAATATGTGTTTATCTTTGATGCGGTGAAGTTTTATTAACGTAGGCGCAACTATATTAATAATTGTCTTTTTTATTGAATCATGTCACTCTAAGATGTAGTAAAAATATTTTAGCGACACTACACAGGTAAAATGGGCCCATATGCACCTAGGCACACGTTTAATCGTTCCCAAAATCTAATTCTTGCCTGGGAACTGTATTGTCTTAGCTAGTGCTCACTCGTCTCGCACGTGGGATCGCGATCGGACGTCTCTCCCTCAACCCACCCGCGCCGATAGTTGGTGCACGTGTGGGACAAAATCCCCATTCCCCTTCGTCCGTGACGGCTGTCTCGTCTCCGCCGCAAATCTCTCAATAGAAGGGGAAATTTTATTATTTGCCCCTCTTTACTTGGTACCTCTACGAATTGCCCTTCTTTACTTTGATCTTACTTTTTTACCACTCTTTTCTTTGGCACTCTATCATTTGTCCACCATGTGCAAATTAGTACAACAAGTTGCAATTTGGGGTGCAACGGTACATAAACTTGTCATCTAGGTGCAAACTCGTACAAAAACGGCATGCAGCTGACACGTGTCATTATTCTTTTTTGCCAAAAGCCCACTTATTTAACGTTAACCCCGACAAGTCCTTTCTCTTTTTTTTTCGCATTTAGCTGATGCATGGCCATTCGTTCAAGAGTTTTGCCTACGTTGATCGCAAAAAGAGTTTTGCCTACCGCACTGGGTGCTGGCCGCGACGCTCTCACTGCCCCCTTGCCTGCCATTGAGGCGTGATGCAGATTGTCGTACTCAGCCTGCGCTGTAACGCCATACTCGGTGCGCTCGCATTCAACGCTCTTCCGGCTGGACCGGCTCCGCGTCATGGATTGGTGCGTCCTCGTCTACGATCACCTTCCCTGTCAACACCTCCAGCAGTACGAGGCCGCGAGGCAGAACACGTTGACGCTGCTTGCTGCGCGCGTGCTTCGGGCAATTTGCCGTCGCCAGCCGGTGCAAGAACAAAGGGTGAAGAGGCCGCTCCCTGAGACATGCTCGTAGCACGCGACTACTTCCACCATGTTCTTGTGCTAGAGCTTCCTCAACAGCGGAATTGCATGATTGAACAACAACCGTTAACTATACCAATCACACAATCCAGGGGAGACAGAGAGAGGAAGGAAAAGCTCATCAGCCTGACGGAGAACGAGACGGGCCGGGGAGGAAGGGCGTGGGCGACGGGCGCGTGGCCCCCATAGGCGGACGAGCTGCACATGTGCGACGAGTTCCGGCGGCTCGTCGTTCTGCTCTGCACCACCATCCGTCGAGGAGGAAGCTTCTGGCTGGGCCCCCACAGGCGGACGAGCTGCACATGCGCGGCTAGCTCCCGCGACTCGCCGCTCAGGTCTGCACTGCACCACCATCCGTCGAGGAGGATGCCACCGGCGGGGCTGAGCAGCGCGTGCGGATCCTCTGTACAGCTCGGCCTCGTATGTCAGGGCATGAACAGACACGGTACGGCGTTGTAGAGGCGGAGCAGCCATGGTGAGAGAGAGGAGCGTCGGCCGCAGCACGCGCGAGCGAGAGAGGCAGGAGATCCAGAGAGGGGAAGGTGGCAGGCTAGGCATCGGTGCACCGCGCCGCAGGGAAGTCGAGGACGGGGAAGATACTCCTCCGCACACGGCGGGCGCGGACCGTCTTCGTCGACCAAGATCTGAGCTCCGGCAGTGCGCTCATCGATGCGCCATCGCCTCGGCCGGTCTCCCCAGTGCCACATCCTCTGCCGCTTCTCTTCACGTGGGGGCGCTCGTTTATGGCCCCCCGGCCCCCGCCGAGGCAGCTACTGGGTAGGAGAAGAGGAGACGAGGGAAGCGGATTGGGGGAGAGTGGTGGCCTGGGAACCGCATGTGCTGGATGGGGAGTGATTCCCCGATCTAGGTTTTCAACTGCCCTTAGACGATAGGCGACCCAGGCAAGCAAGTTTTGTTGCATGGACTGTCGGCCCCGCGTGCATCTGGTCCCAGTAGTCATTGACTCAATCAGAGAAGCCACGGGTGAAAAAGTCCAAGTAAAAAAACACTGTAGCATGCGATTGGACGAACCAGATGAATGTGCCCCTTTTGGTCCCTTGGTTGGCCGGGTTGGCCAGAGGCCTTTATAAGAAGAGCTGCTTACCGTCTCCTCCGACCTCCATTCCATTATTCTCCCGTCGACTGCCTTCTCCCCTCCCAGACTGCCTTCTCCCCTCCCAGACTGCCTCGCTGCCCGGCCGGTATGGTGGTTCTGACAGCCCCCGGCCTCGTCGCCGTTGTGTCAGCATCGGCCGGTGTAGGCGGCGTTTGCTGCGGCATTGCACTGTGGGCGTGCATGCGCCGGCGCCGCCGTCAGCAGCGCCGCCGCGCCGCCGCTGTCCAGGACTTGGAGGCCGGGCGTCTTCAGCGCGGGAGAGGCGACGTCCTCCCCCGCATGCCGGAGCCGGGCGCCGAGGCGGGGCGCCGAGGCGTACCCCATTGTAACACTTGGTCAAAACATGTGCGTTGCAAAGATCCGGTAGTCCAAGTTAATTAGGACAAGGTGCGGGCACTATTAGTATACTATGCATGAGACTTGCAACTTGTAAGATATAACTTTCATAACTCATATGCTTTATTACTACCGTTGACAAAATTGTTTCATGTTTTTAAAATAAAAGCTCTAGCACAAATACGGACAATCGATGCTTTCCTCTTTGAAGGACCATTCTCTTTACTTTTATGTTGAGTCAGTTCACCTATTTCTCTCCACCTCAAGAAGCAAACATTTGTGTGAAGTCGTGCATTGATTCCTACATATTTGCATATTGTACTTGTTATATTACTCTATGTTGACAATTATCCATGAGATATACATGTTACAAGTTGAAAGCAACCGCTGAAACTTAATCTTTCTTTGTGTTGCTTCAATACCTTTACTTTGATTTATTGCTTTATGAGTTAACTCTTATGCAAGACTTATTAATGCTTGTCTTGAAGTACTATTCATGAAAAGTCTTTGCTTTATGATTCACTTGTTTACTCATGTCATTACCATTGTTTTGATCGCTGCATCCACTACATATGTTTACAAATAGTATGATCAAGGTTATGATGGCATATCACTTCAGAAATTATCTTTGTTATCGTTTTACTCGCTCGGGACGAGCGAGAACTAAGCTTGGGGATGCTTGATACGTCTCCGACGTATCGATAATTTCTTATGTTCTATGCCATATTATTGATGATACCTACATGTTTTATGCACACTTTATGTCATATTCGTGCATTTTCCGGAACTAACCTATTAACAAGATGCCGAAGTGCCGGTTCCTGTTTTCTGCTGTTTTTGGTTTCGAAATCCTAGTAACGAAATATTCTCGGAATTGGACGAAACGAAGACCCAGGGGCCTATTTTTCCACGGAGCTTCCAGAAGACCGAAGAACATACGAAGTGGGGCCACGAGGTGGCGACACCACAAGGCGGCGCGGCCCCCCCCCGGGGCCGCGCCGCCCTATGGTGTGGCCCCCTCGTCTGGCCCCCGACTCTGCCCTTCCGCCTACTTAAAGCCTCCGTCGCGAAACCCCTGATGCGAAAAACCACGATACGGAAAACCTTGCGAGACGCCGCCGCCGATCCCATCTCGGGGATTCCGGAGATCTCCTGCGGCACCCTGCCGGAGAGGGGATTCATCTCCCGGAGGACTCTACACCGCCATGGTCGCCTCCGGAGTGATGAGTGAGTAGTTCACCCCCGGACTATGGGTCCATAGCAGTAGCTAGATGGTTGTCTTCTCCTCATTGTGCTTCATTGTTGGATCTTGTGAGCTGCCTAACATGATCAAGATCATCTATCCGTAATTCTATATGTTGTGTTTGTCGGGATCCGATGGATAGAGAATACCATGTCATGTTAATTATCAAGTTATTACATATGTGTTGTTTATGATCTTGCATGCTCTCCGTTATTAGTAGAGGCTCGGCCAAGTTTTTACTCTTAACTCCAAGAGGGAGTATTTATGCTCGATAGTGGGTTCATGCCTGCATTGACACACGGGACGATGACGAGAAAGTTCTAAGGTTGTGTTGTGTCTGTTGCCACTAGGGATAAAACATTGGCGCTATGTCCGAGGATGTAGTTGTTGATTACATTACGCACCATACTTAATGCAATTGTCCGTTGTTAGCAACTTAATACCGGAGGGGTTCGGATGATAACCTGAAGGTGGACTTTTTAGGCATAGATGCGGTTGGATGGCGGTCTATGTACTTTGTCGTAATGCCCAATTAAATCTCACTATACTTATCATGTCATGTATGTGCATTGTTATGCCCTCTCTATTTGTCAATTGCCCGACTGTAATTTGTTCACCCAACATGCTTTTATCTTATGGGAGAGACACCTCTAGTGAACTGTGGACCCCGGTCCATTCTTTAATACTTGAAATACAAATCGGTGCAATACTTGTTTTTACTGTTTTCTCTCGCAAACAATCATCTTCCACACAATACGGTTAATCCTTTGTTACAGACAAGCCGAGTGAGATTGACAACCTCACTGTTTCGTTGGGGCAAAGTACTTTGGTTGTGTTGTGCGGGTTCCACGTTGGCGCCGGAATCCTCGGTGTTGCGCCGCACTACATCCCGCCGCCATCAACCTTCAACGTGCTTCTTGGCTCCTCCTGGTTCGATAAACCTTGGTTTCTTTCTGAGGGAAAACTTGCTGCTGTGCGCATCATACCTTCCTCTTGGGGTTGCCCAACGAACGTGTGAAATACACGCCATCATTCTACTCGTGCAACCATCTATGCATAGACACGGCTCTGATACCACTGTAGGATAACGTTGCATAGAAAACAAAAAATTTCCTACCGCGAACACGCAATCCAAGCCAAGATGCAATCTAGAAGACGGTAGCAACGAGGGGATATCGAGTCTCACCCTTGAAGAGATTCCAAAGCCTACAAGATGAGGCTCTTGTTGCTGCGGTAGATGTTCACTTGCCGCTTGCAAAAGCGCGTAGAAGATCTTGATCACGATCGGTTCCGGCGCCACGAACGGGCGACACCTCCGTACTCGGTCACACGTTCGGTTGTTGATGAAGACGACGTCCACCTCCCGTTCCGGCGGGCAGCGGAAGTAGTAGCTCCTCTTGAATCCGACGGCACGACGGCGTGGTGTCGGTGGCGATGGAGAACTCCGGCGGAGCTTCGCTAAAGCACGCGGGAGCTATGGAGGAGAGGGGGCGGCTAGGGTTTGGGAGGGGGTGGCCGGCCACTCAAGGGGGCGGCCAGGTTGTGGTCTTGGGGTGGCCGGCCCCTCCCTTGGCCCCTCATTATATAGGTGGATCCCCAAGAGTTGGTCTCCAAGTCTTCGAATAAGACCCGAACCAAAACCTTCCAAAAAGAGGGAAACCTAGCCAAGCTAGGACTCCCACCAAAGGTGGGAGTTCCACCTCCCATATGGGGGGTGGCCGGCCCCTAAGGGGGAGTCCACTTGGGACTCCTCCCCCACTAGGGTTGGCCGGCCATGGAGGTGGAGTCCCATGTGGACTCCACCTTCCTTGGTGGTTTCTTCCGGACTTTTCTAGAACCTTCTAGAACCTTCCATAGAACCTTCCGTGACATTTTAATTCACATAAAATGACATCCTATATATGAATCTTATTCTCCGGACCATTCCGGAACTCCTCGTGATGTCCGGGATCTCATCCGGGACTCCGAACAAATATTCGAACTCCATTCCATATTCAAATACTACCATTTCAACATCCAACTTTAAGTGTGTCACCCTACGGTTCGTGAACTATGCGGACATGGTTGAGTACTCACTCCGACCAATAACCAATAGCGGGATCCGGAGATCCATAATGGCTCCCACATATTCAACGATGACTTTAGTGATTGAATGAACCATTCACATACAATACCAATTCCCTTTGTCTCGCGATATTTTACTTGTCCGAGGTTTGATCTTCGGTATCACTCTATACCTTGTTCAACCTCGTCTCCTGACAAGTACTCTTTACTCGTACCGTGGTATGTGGTCTCTTATTAAACTTATTCATACGCTTGCAAGACATTAGACGACATTCCACCGAGAGGGCCCAGAGTATATCTATCCGTCATCGGGATGGACAAATCCCACTGTTGATCCATATGCCTCAACTCATACTTTCCGGATACTTAATCCCACCTTTATAACCACCCATTTACGCAGTAGCGTTTGGTGTAATCAAAGTACCTTTCCGGTATAAGTGATTTACATGATCGCATGGTCATAAGGACTAGGTAACTATGTATCGAAAGCTTATAGCAAATAACTTAATGACGAGATCTTATGCTACGCTTAATATGGGTGTATCCATTACATCATTCATACAATGATATAACCTTGTTATTAATAACATCCAATGTTCATGATTATGAAACTAATCATCCATTAATCAACAAGCTAGTTAAGAGGCATACTAGGGACTCTTTGTTGTTTACATATCACACATGTATCAATGTTTCGGTTAATACAATTATAGCATGGTATATAAACATTTATCATAAACATAAAGATATATAATAACCACTTTTATTATTGCCTCTTGGGCATATCTCCAACAGAATCACCAGGAGCTCCATATGCCAGCATCCGCATAGCCACCGTGCACTTTCGGAGGGCGGAAAACCCTGCCATGCCGGTGCAATCCAACTTGCATCTGAAATAGGAGTCGTACTCTTGAAGGGCATACACAATTTTCAGGAAGAGCTTCCGGCTCATCCTGAAACGACGCCTAAAAACAGCCTCACCGTGCAATGGATCGTCGGCGAAGTAGTCGGCGTAGAGTATGCAGTAGCCCTCCATTCGCTGCCTCTGCTTGCACTTCCAGCGACCTAGTGCCGACCCACCACGGCGACCAATGACCGACTCGGCGTACAAGCCGGACAGGCAAGCTAGGATCAGCAGGTGCTCCTCGTCTTGGGCGACGGTGCCGTTTCATCTTTAAGAAGCTCGGCGAACATCTGCTCCTCCTCCTCGTTGGAGTCCATGTCCGGCCAGGCAATTGGACGAACACCTGCCGGGCGTGTCGACGAGGAGCGGCGCGGGGGAGCTGCCAGGCGGTGGAAAATAGGCAGAGGGCACGACAAGCGGCGGAATATAGGCTGTTGGGTGGAGGAACGGCGGAGTTGAGGTGAAAGTATAGAGATGGTAAACCTAGAGGGGGGTGAATAGGTTTCTACAGATTTTAATTCTTTCTTTGCAATATTAGGCTTTGCGGAATATAAAGGTGAGCCTAATGCAAACTAGGTGAAGCAACCTATATGAGGATACAACTAACTCGAGCACGAAGGCTCTCACGAGCGATTAAATCACAAGTAAGGAGTTCGGTTAGAGATAACCGATAGCACGCGGAGACGAGGATGTATTCCCGTGTTCCCTTGCTTTGCAACAAGGTACGTCACGTTTGGAGGAGTGGAGGTCCCACGAAGGATTCCCCGCGCCACGAAGGCTCACCCTATTCTCCGGAGCCTATCCCACGAAGGAACAGCTCACTCACTTGTGGTAGACTTTGAGGTAGCCTCCAAACCTTCACAATCTTGCCCGGAGCAAATCCACCGCCCGGATGCTTCCGGACTCCTCTTGCCCACCTAGGGTTTCCAAGGAACCCTAGGAAGCAAGCTTCTCAATGAATACAAGGGGGAATGAGATTTGGCTTGGTAGAACGGTAGATCGGGTCCTCCTCTAACGTTTCCCCGGAGGGATTTGAGTTTGGGTGGAGGAGGAGGGAGATCTGAGGCTTTTGGTGTTTCTAGCAATGGAGTAAGAGAGAGAGAGAGAGCTCAAGAACAGCTTGTAGAGTAGTGCCTAACTGTTCAGAGGTAGGAGAAGGCCTATTTATAGTGTTCTTCAAAATATGGCCGTTGGTAACTTGCCACCTCAGCATTTTCCTCGAGAAACCCGGTTGACCGGGCCACAGACCGGACAGCCCGGTGGTGAGGCCGGTCGAGCCGGACCAGATGACCGGACGCCATTTGCTGGTCTTGGAGCTCCTCCGGTTGGCGGCCGGTTGGCGCCGGTTGGCGACCGGTCGACCGGGCCGTGCGCCGGACCCGCCGGTCGGCAGGCTCGGTTGACCGGTCGGCAACCGGATTTCTTGTGTTCTGCTGGAGACCCCGGTTGGCGGCCGGTCGACCGGGTCGTGCGCCAGACTTCCCCGGTTGGCGACCGGTTGACCGAGCTGTGCGTCGGACAGTCCGGTTGCTGGCCCGTTTGGACCGGGCTGCAGACCGGACTCCTGCTGTAGACCCCTTTTTTGATTGTTGTTGAAGTGGGGGGTCTCCTTTAGCCTTCTTGTTCCTTTGATACACCATTTATGCCTCATTGCCTAATACCTGAGATTATCCTTATAAACATATTAGGTCAAATACTCTAGCACGGTGTCATTGTTACCAAAATAATGGATAAGGGTAAAATACCCTTACAATCTCCCCCTTTTTGGTATATGACGACAAACCGAGCTAGAGTCACAAATAGATATTATGATAAGCTCTAAACCTTAATTCCATATAAGATATTACGACAGCTCCCCCATAATGTGTGCACTTGGAGAATTTGCGTTTGAATGCAAAGTGCACCATTTGTGGAACATGAGAAGCTCCCCCAATATCTTTAGGAAACAAGCATGGTATGGAGATGTGCATATCAAGATATATAAGCATAGCACACATAATCATCCTAACATAGAGTAGCACACATAATAGTCGTCCATACATATCCATACACAAATTATTGGAAGTAGCAAATGGTATTTGAAAAACTCAAAGCAAATAAGCACAAGCCATATAAAATCCAAATAAAGCAACTCCCATGGCTTGAGGCAATCAAAGAACCCCGTGGTCCTAGACTCTACTCTCTTCTCCCCCTTTGGCATCGGAACACCAAAAAGGCGAAGAAAAGAGGAGAGATGCTATCGCAGTCATCAGTAGATCTCATCCCCGGTGGACCATGAGTACTCGCCATCGCCGCGTGCAGCCGCATGACTCTCATCCTCATCACCATCATCATCAGCAGGGGTAGAGGCACGAGCAGTCCTAGGAGGGATGGCACCATGTGCATATACAGAGTAGTCGAAGTTCTGGAGCATCTCATCGGTAAGGGGAGGCATCTCCCACTGGGGTGCTACCACAGGCTCCATCTCAGGTCCAGGAGGAGGAACATGGTGATTCCGTGAGGCCATGAACTCATTCTGGCGCCTCCGTGTCTCCTGGGTCATGGTAAAGGTCCGATGTGCAACATCATTGGTGTTCTTGCACATTTGCCACATGCTTGAGAAGAAGCGAGCAGCACCATGCTTGGAGCGCTGAGAGTAGCTGGAGCTAGCATCATGATCATGGCGCTCCTTGGAACGGCGCTCAGTGGAGGGCGTCATGGAGGGAACGTCCGGACGAGTGGCCTCCTGAATAGGTATCCTGAAGGGGTCCATGATGACTTTCTCACCAAAAACGTTGAGAGGAGCGGGGACAATGTAGTTGATGAGCCTCTGAACATACTGAGCATAGTTGGGAGTCATGCGCTCTATAACCGCACGCTTCAGCTCACAGTAGATAAGATCACACCCATCAATCTTCCTTCTCCTGTCAGGATGGCAATAGTACATCAGGTTGAGGTGATAGTTCCTGACTTCACTTGTGTCGCCAGACTTGCTGATGAGGCATTCACGGAACATCTTGGCAAGAACAAGGTATGAGTAATACATCCCAGAGTAGTGGGAGGTCCAGGTGTAGGGTTCGCGGGATAGCAGAACGAGATGTCACCCTTAGTAAGCTTGGACCGTGAATGAATCTTGTATCCGGGATTACGATCACCACCACAACCCATGGCTGCACGGAACTGAGAGTAGGTGCATGAGTACTTTTCCTTGCCAGTCATCCAGGTGATGGTGCGGTCCTCATCATCATGGAAGAACACGGTGCAGTGGAACTGACGGACTAGGAGAGGACAGAAGGTAGGATCCTCATGGTGATCTTCGGGCTTCGAGCACACAAGGTCATACGAGCCCATACCCTTCAAGGTTTCAACCACAAAGCGATACTTTGTGGCTTCATGCAAGGCAAGCTCTTCGGGGTTGATGGCCTTGGGCAAGACAATATCACCATGCTTCATAAACTCATGAGAATCATAGTAACCATCCCGAGAGGGCTGCTTGTGTCTTAGTCCGAAAAAGCTGGTCCCCACGAAGGTAAGTCCGTTGCGCAAAGCGATACGGATTCACCGTCCTCATCTCCTGCCACTCAATACGGTTTGCATGCCCAGCATTGATAGTTGGCACTATTTCCTCATCCTGTTGGGCGGCATGCTTGTCCTTTCTCTTGCCACCAATAGACTTGTTTCTACCCCCAACTGAGCTGCCACCGTCAGTACCCGCCGAGCTTGAGGGGAACGCGGCTACTAGAACGGCGAGGAGGATCGGCGAGTCCTCCCTCTCTTGGAAGCATTGCCACGTGCCTCACCACTCCAACTACCCGTGAATGAGAAAAATAGAGCAGGGGATAGCAATGGGGTAAGCGTACATGTCATCAATAAGAGGGAAGCCAAAAAGCATAGCATATATCCAAGTGTATCGATGAGATTGTGCGAAAAGCTGGGCAACCCGGCGCACAGTCCGGTCCAACCGGGCAGCCGACCGGACGAGCCGGTTGGCGACCGGTTGACCGGGCCACACGCCGGGCCGGCCGGTTGAGCGGCCGGTCGACCGGGCTGGTGACCGGATATGTCGACTTGTGATGTTTTGCCCAGATTTTCTACCACAAATTCATGCAAAAACTCATAAACTTGAATATAGACTATAGCAATAGAGTGGAGTAAGTGCATTGTGTTGTGAGACACTCTAAAGGCATGAGGACTTACAAACCCTAACCCTAACCCTAAAATTTGTCAAAAATTTGCAATGTGTGAGGGGGACTAGAGGATAGGAAGAAAGATTGATCACATTACCCGAAGACATGGTCCTCCTTGATCAAGAGAGCAAGAAGAACACGAGATAGGGCTTGAAACCCAAGAACTCCAAGATTTCCCAAAATAGCTTGAGAGGGACCAAATCCTTTGGTGGAGATGTTCCAAGGGGCCCGATCTATGGTTTGGTGAAGTTTGGGGGGGTTCTTGTGGTGGGAAGGCCCTAGAGCTTGGTGGAGGTGATGGGGGCGGCGGAAATGGAGGTGTGGCTGTTGGGGAAGAATGGGGAAGAAGACCCCAAGGGGTATCCTCTTCCCAACATAACAGGCCGCGCGGCCGGTCGGGAACCCGGTCGAACCGGACCTGGCGCCGGCCGACCCGGCGCGAGGCCGGTTCAACCGGGCCGCAGACCGGCCACCCGGATTTATCTCATTTTCGCCTCGTTTTGCCCCTATGCTTTGTGTAAATGTGTGTGAATGCTCGGATGATGACATGTACATATAGATAGACGAGATGATGATGAGATGAGCATAGACATGGGGTTGGAAACACAAGATTCTCTAGGCATACCCATTGGAGAGAAAATCCAAAAAGATGTGAATAGCAACAATGGGCATGAGTCGAAATATATATCAAGAATCATAAGCCATTTTGAAATGATTTTTGCAATAAGATCATTTGGCCTTATATAATCAAATCAAGTTGTAATGAAGGCTCAATGAGGGGCGGGGGATTGCTCCCCCTATGTGAAAGCGCAAATGTCATGAGACCTCGAAGAGACATGCTTGGGTCCATATAATGACATTGGATCTATTTATGTTGCACACATAGGTATGCATCTTACCAAGACATGGTAGGATGGCTATCCCCATATGTGCTATACCTCTAAGCTAGATAGCAAGATAAATGCAAGAATATAGTGCAAGAAGTTAATCAATCCAAGTTTTTAGGATCAAGAATACCAAGTTCTCCTCTCAAGTTAACAAAGCGGGCTTCATCCAAAGGCTTAGTGAAAATATCCGCCAATTGGTAGGTTGTTCCCACATGAGTGAGATCAATATCCTTATTGGCAACATGATCACGTAGGAAGTGATGGCGAATGTCAATATGTTTGGTGCGACAATGTTGAACCGGGTTATTGGCGATCTTAATTGCACTTTCATTGTCACAAAGAAGAGGCACCGTACCAAGAGACACACCATAGTCTTTCAAGGTTTGCTTCATCCATAACAATTGAGTGCAACAAGATGCCGCGGATATGTATTCGGCTTCGGCGGTGGATAAAGCGGTGGAGTTTTGTTTCTTGGATGACCAACTCACCAATGACCGGCCAATAAATTGGCAAGCCCCGGAGGTAGACTTCCGGTCAACCTTATCACCGGCCCAATCGGAATCCGAATAGCCAATGAGTTCAAAGGTTGACCCCTTTGGATACCATAGCCCGAGAGTAGGAGTGAGAACAAGGTATCTTAGAATCCGTTTGACCGCCATTAAATGGCTCTCCTTGGGAGCGGATTGAAAACGAGCACACATCCCTACACTTAGCATGATATCCGGCCTAGAGGCACAAAGGTAGAGCAAGGATCCTATCATGGAGCGGTATACCTTTATGTCCACATCCTTCTCACCGTCACATGAACCAAGTTGCCCCTTTACGGGCATGGGTGTCTTCATTGGGCTTGCATTGGTCATGTTGAATTTCTTGAGCATGTCCTTCACATACTTTTCTTGAGAGATGAAGGTGCCTTTTGCAAGTTGCCTCACTTGGAAGCCTAGGAAGAACTTCAACTCTCCCATCATGGACATCTCAGATTTCCTAGTCATCAATATCTCAAAAGATTTGTTATGATTGGGGTTAGTTCCACCAAAGATAATATCATCAACATATATTTGACATATAAATAAGCCACCCCCTTTAACCCGTTTGGTGAAAAGGGTGGAATCGACCGTACCCATGCAAAACCCATCATGTAGTAAGAAATCCCTAAGGAACTCATACCAAGCACGTGGAGCTTGCTTGAGACCGTAGAGTGCCTTATGGAGTAAATACACGTGGTTGGGTCGGCATGGGTCTTCGAAACCCGGGGGTTGAGCCACATATGCGGTTTCTTTTAGAGGACCATTCAAAAATGCACTTTTCACATCCATTTGAAATAATTTGAAATTGTGGAAAGATGCAAATGCAAGCAAAAGACGAATAGCTTCAAGACGGGCTACCGGCGCAAAGGTATCCTCAAAGTCCATACCTTCTATTTGGGCAAACCCTTGCGCCACTAACCTTGCTTTGTTTCGTATGACAATGCCATTCTCATCTTGCTTGTTCTTGAATACCCATTTGGTCCCAATAACATTGATGCGATGATCCGTGGGTCTCTCAACTAGAGACCATACTTCATTACGAGTGAAACACTCCAATTCTTCTTGCATAGCTATTACCCAATCCGGATCAACCAAGGCTTCATGTACCTTGAGTGGTTCAAAACTAGACACAAAAGCATGGTGTTGACAATAAGTGATAAGTAATGCATGGTGTCTACGAGTTACCACTCCTCTTGAGATGCTACCAAGGACTTGATCTACTTTCATGTCACTTGCCCTTGTAGCGGCCTTGATCTTCCGAATGGTTCCTTCATGATCAATGAATTCATCTCTTGCTAGTGCTTGAACATGAGGGATCACTTGAGCTTGATCATGAGTTGAAGATGTTTCTTGATCATCATCATGGTCTTGCTCCGTGGAATGAGGACTTTCTTCTTGTTCTTCGGAATGTGACTCATCTTGAGTGGAGGATGGTTCTTGAGTTGCACTTGATGGTTCGGCTTGAGTTGAGCTAGGCTCCACTTGAGCCGTGCTTGATACTTCTATTCCATCATCTTGATCATCATTATGAACTTCCATGGGCCGAATGTGTCCAATGCCCATATGCTTGATGGCACTAGATGGATCATCATCATTAACTGCAACACATGGAACAACTTGCTCCACTTGGGAGCCATTATCCTCCAAGAACACCACGTCACAAGATACTTCAATAGTCCCAGTGGACCGGTTGTAGTACCTATAGGCGTGAGAGTTCTCCGCATAACCAACAAATATGCCCTCTATAGTTCTAGTTTCAAATTTACCGAGCTTTCCTTTGTTGTTCTTAACAAGACATTTGCATCCAAAGACACGAATATACGTGATATTAGGCTTGTTACCGGTAAGAAGCTCGTATGGAGTTTTGTTGTGGAGGGGACGGAGGAAGAGCCGGTTGGAGTAGTGGACAGCCGCAGAGATGGCTTCTCCCCAAAAGTTGTGGGGTGAGTTGAATTCACTCAACATGGTTCTTGCCATCTCAATGATAGTCCGGTTCTTCCTTTCAACAACACCATTTTGTTGAGGGGTGTATGGCGCCGAAAACTCATGCTTGATGCCCTCATCATCAACAAACTCTTGCATATTATAGTTCTTGAACTCGGTGCCATTGTCGGTCCTAATCGCCTTGATCTCGGATTCATATGTACGTTGAGCTTTCTTGGCGAAGGTGATGAACTCTCTATGTGTCTCATCCTTAGACTTAAGGAGAAAGACCCAAGAGTATCTTGAGTAATCATCAACAATGACAAGTCCATACTTGCTTCCTCCAAGAGTATCATAATGTGATGGCCCAAAGAGATCCAAGTGAAGGAGCTCCAAAGGCCTAGATGTGGTGACAATACTCTTGATAGGATGTTTCTTCTTGAGTTGTTTTCCGGCTACACATGCATCGCATACACGATCTTTCTCAAAAGAAATGCCTAGGTTAGTCCAACAATGTGCTCACCCTTTAGGAGTTGTTTAAGATTTCTCATGTTAACATGACCAAGGCGGCGATGCCACAACCATCCTTCATCATGCTTGGCCGCCATTAGACATGTGGAGGGAGAGGGGCTCTCTTTCGAGAGGTCAACCACGTAAAGGTTGTTCTCCACATATCCAACAAGGACCAATTTGAGATTGTCACTCCTAAAGACTTGCACATAATACTTAGTAAAATATGAATTGTAACCGGCATCGGCAAGATGATATATAGAAAGTAAGTTATAACCAAGGTATTCAACAAGCATGACCGTCTCAAGGCACAAGTCCTTAGAGATTGCCACCTTGCCATACCCAAGTACCTTTCCCTTTGAGTTGTCACCAAAGGTGATGCTTGACTTCTTGTTGATATCCTCAATGAATTGATCAAGCACACCTCTTCCTCCGGTCATATGATTGGTGCATCCACTATCAAACACCCATTTTGGACCACCGGAGGCATACCCCTACAAAATCAAGTAGAGGATTTAGGAACCCATCGATTAATGGGTTCCTTTGCAATGGCAACAATATCTTTTGGTACCCAAATTGAGTACTCTCTATAAGCATAGCCATTAGGAGGGCCAACATAGTTAGCATAAACATCACCATAATAATCAACAAATAATGCATAGTGATCGTTTGGCCCCGTGCGGTCACCACTAGTGGCTTTGCCCCTTGAGGCTTTGCCATTATTAGTGACCTTCTTGTTCCTATCTTGAGCGGGTTTCTCCTTGTTGTAGTTCTTCTTCTTGTGAGACTTGGGAACATATCCAAGTCCAAACTTTTGATTGTTTGACCTTTGCTTACTCAAGAGGTCATCCAATCCCATCTTGTTCTTGGCGGTGGTGAACTTTGCAAGTTCCTTTGTTAACCTAACATTTTCCTCAAGAATAGATGCATGCTCACAAGAGGATTCATTAGGATGATAGTCGAGACCATATTTAGTCACCAAGGATTCAAGATATGCATTGGTCTCAACATGCAAAGAGAGTTCCTCTTGTAAACGAACATGTTCCTCAACAAGCTTAGCATGCTCACTAGTAAAAGATGTAGGGGAACTAGCATGCTTTTCAACAACAATGGGATCCTTCATTGATTCAAGTGCTTTCATGTAGGTTTCTTGGAGTAGGTCATGATTCTCTCCAAGTTTCTTGAGCTCATCCTTTACAAGCTTGTTAGCTCTTTCAAGGTGGTCAAGATCCCTAGTGAGAGAAGCATGAGCAACTTCAAGTTCCTCCTTTGAGGTATGGAGCACTTGAGTCAAAGATTGATCCCTATCAATAGTTTCTAGGTCCTTAACTTTATCAAGTTCATAAGTTTCAATTTGTTGCTTAAGGCCTTGAGATATGCACCTTTCGGTTTTTAGCTCTTGTCTTAGGAGATTGAATCTCCGTTCCTTTTCATCCAATTGATATTCTAATTCCTCAATGGACTCATCCTTTTCCTTGAGTGAGTCCATCAAGAAATCAAACTTGACAAGAGCTTCACCACGAAGGGTGCATCTAACATCATAGAGTTCCTTAAGCACAATTAATTCTTCTTGATTTTCGTTTTCATCATCAAGGACACTAGATAGGGAAGGTGGAGGTTCCATTACCTTGGTTTCCCTTGCCATAAGACAAGAGCCAACGATTCTAGAGGAGGAAGAGTCATCGGAGTCATCATCTTGAGTTATTCTTGCCATGAAGGAAGAACCAACATCATTCTCCGTGGAGTAGTCCTTGGAGTAGTCATATGTGAAGAGTGACCCGGGCTTGGAGAAAGCCAAGCCGGCCACCCCGGCCTCCTTCTCCTCATCTTCATCTTCATCATCGAACAAGTACTCGGCTCCAACAAAAGCTCTTCCCTTGTTCTTCTTGAATCGATCGTTGATTGGGTTTGGCTTCAATCTTGGCTTGACCCCTTTGATGAATCTTGGCTTGTCTACCCTTTTCTCATAAGGGCACTCATTTGCAAAGTGGCTATCTTCATCACAATTGTAGCAAGTTCTCTTCTTCTTCTTGTCATTGAGGAGCATTGGAAACTTTGCCTTGTATTTCTTGGCAAAGAAAGCAAAGTCGGTAGCCATGTCACTAGTTGAAGTCATCTCTTCTTCTTCTTCAATTTCATAGTCTTCTTTGCTCCCATGATCGGCCCTAGCTTTGAGAGCAAGGTTGTGTGACCCTTCATGGTTGTGCGAGGCATCATCCACACGGTTCATTGCCATGAGCCTCTTTCCCGCTTTGGCCATGTTTTCATTGGCGGCCACATAGGAGACGAGATCATCGGAGTTGAGATCGGCACTCTTGGTCATGATTTGCAAGTTGAGTGCAAGGTTGGTGTCTTCTTGCTTGACGGCAATCATAGCAATGACCTTGGACTTTATGAATGCTTCATTCATCTCGAAGCCATCATTGTACTTCTCAACACCAAGTCCCTTGACCCTTACTCTAAGAGCACCAAGCCTAGCATAGGCATCGGATACGGATTCTCCATCTCGAATCATGAACTGGTGGGCCTCTTGCTTTGCGGTATCATAAAGAGCTGATTGGATCAAATCGGTTCCCTCTTGGAGTACTATGATCCGAACCCACAACTCTTTAGCGGAGACAATGTCATCGACTTGATCAGGGAGCTTGCGGTTGATGCCACTTCTAATCTTGTCACGTGCGGAGGCATTGAGTTGACGGTTGTAGAACTCGGTGGAGGTCAACCGAGTAGGATCTTGTGGCTCCCGATGTCCATGAACAATGAGCTCCCATAGCTCCAAACTGCAGCTGCGAATATGAGATTCCATAGCAGATTTCCAATGTGGAAAGTGAGTTCCATCAAAATGGGGAACGGTCCCACTATGGTTTATATGAGGCATGGGTGAAGTGTTTTTGGGATAGTCATGGTTAGCTTCATGGTAGGTTTCCTTAGAGGCCGAAGCCCCACTAGGAGTTCCACTCGCAGTTAGGTTCTTAAGCATGGCAGTCATTTCTGTCATTTGGTTTTGTAGCTCATCCTCCTTTTTCTTCTTCTCGGCATCATATGCCAAGAATCTAGATTTCATCTCTTTAACCGAAAGGTTAGAGTCGTCATCTAGACCCTCGAAGAGTTTATCCATCTCACTCTTAAGGCGGTGAAGCCCTTAATAAGAGTCCAGGCTCTGATACCAATTGAAAGTATAGAGATGGTAAACCTAGAGGGGGTGAATAGGTTTCTACAGATTTTAATTCTTTCTTTGCAATATTAGGCTTTGCGGAATATAAAGGTGAGCCTAATGCAAACTAGGTGAAGCAACCTATATGAGGATACAACTAACTCGAGCACGAAGGCTCTCACGAGCAGCTTAAATCACAAGTAAGGAGTTCGGTTAGAGATAACCGATAGCACGCGGAGACGAGGATGTATTCCCGTGTTCCCTTGCTTTGCAACAAGGTACGTCACGTTTGGAGGAGTGGAGGTCCCACGAAGGATTCCCCGCGCCACGAAGGCTCACCCTATTCTCCGGAGCCTATCCCACGAAGGAATAGCTCACTCACTTGTGGTAGACTTTGAGGTAGCCTCCAAACCTTCACAATCTTGCCCGGAGCAAATCCACAGCCCGGATGCTTCCGGACTCCTCTTGCCCACCTAGGGTTTCCAAGGAACCCTAGGAAGCAAGCTTCTCAATGAATACAAGGGGAATGAGATTTGGCTTGGTAGAACGGTAGATAACGTTTCCCCGGAGGGATTTGAGTTTGGGTGGAGGAGGAGGGAGATCTGAGGCTTTTGGTGTTTCTAGCAATGGAGTAAGAGAGAGAGAGAGAGCTCAAGAACAGCTTGTAGTGTAGTGCCTAACTGTTCAGAGGTAGGAGAAGGCCTATTTATAGTGTTCTTCGAAATATGGTTGTTGGTCACTTGCCACCTCAGCATTTTCCTCGAGAAACCCGGTTGACCGGGCCACAGACCGGACAGCCCGGTGGTGAGGCCGGTCAGACCGGACCAGTGACCGGACGCCATTTGCTGGTCCTGGAGCTCCTCCGGTTGGCGCCCGGTTGGTGACCGGTCGACCGGGCCGTGCGCCGGACCCGCCGGTCAGTAGGCCGGTTGACCGGTCGGCAACCGGATTTCTTGTGTTCTGCTGGAGACCCCGGTTGGCGGCCGGTCGACCGGGTCGTGCGCCGGACTTCCCCGGTTGGCGACCGGTTGACCGAGCTGTGTGCCGGACAGTCCGGTTGCTGGCCCGGTTGGACCGGGCTGCAGACCGGACTCCTGCTGTAGACCCCTTTTTTGATTGTTGTTGAAGTGGGGGGTCTCCTTTAGCCTTCTTGTTCCTTTGATACACCATTTATGCCTCATTGCCTAATACCTGAGATTATCCTTATAAACATATTAGGTCAAATACTCTAGCACGGTGTCATTGTTACCAAAATAATGGATAAGGGTAAAATACCCTTACATGAGGCAACCGGCCTGCGGATTGGCGAGGGGTGGTGCCGGCGGCGACAGAGCAACGGGAGGGTATTTGGGATTCTCGTCGACAAAGTGGTGGGGTTCCTCTGTTCTCTCACCGACAGAGCGGGCCCGTCCCCGCTTTTCTCTCGTCTGGAGTCCCCGATCGCACCCCGGGGGGCGGGGATGGTCTGGGCTCTCCGGACGGATGAAAGGCCTAATCCTGACGAAAACGAGAAACCGGGGGCACGACTGGGCCATTTTCGTCCATCCGGATGAAAAAAAGGCGTCCTAGGGCCCTCGTCGGGGAGACGGCTGTGGATGCTCTAACTATCTCCTCTCATACATGATAACCAAGCTAAACTAAGATGAGATGGTGTTTAGTAGCACATGTATTAGAAGAGATGAGATGAGATGTTGTTTGGTAGCACTTGTATGAGATGAGAGATGAGATGGTGTTTAGTAGCACATGTATTAGAAGAGATGAGATGAGATGTTGTTTGGTAGCACTTGTATGAGATGAGATGGTTAGGATACCACCAAAATTGATTTTAGCACTAATTTAATATATTTGAACAAAGTTGAGACTATCTAAATGTAAAATACTGAATAATTCAATTAGGGCAAGTTTTACAAACAAGGCCAGTTTTTTACAAAAGGGGCCTTCAAAAGAATAAAAAAAAAAGCAATCGGGTCCGTTCATGAGGAGACCCTGCTGGTGGAGACCTTGGATGCCCTGACGGTGGCGGCAGATGGCTTGGCGGTGGCGCGAGCATTCGTGGCCTGGCGGCGCGGTGGTCGGGGCCTAACGGGGGCGCTCTGGCCGAGACGGGAGGGCAGCCTAGAGGCGGCGCGTTCTTCGGGGCCTAGCTGCGCGGTGGTAGGAGCGTAGCGGGGGCGCTCTAGCTGCGATGGGAGTGGGAGGACGGCCTAGCAGCGACACAAGTCGTCCCTAGCGGCAGCGCGGTCTTTGGGGCCTGGGGCTCAGTGCTCAAAGCCTAGCAGCGCGGTGGTCGGAGCTAAGAGGGAGGAAGCAGCCGGGGTGAAGAAAAGAATGAGGAGATAGAAGTCGTGCGGGTGAAGGTTTGGGGGGTGCGCGAGCCAGCTGCGGAAGGACGCGTGGGGATTTTTTGCGGGATGAGCTCGCCCGGGCTAGGTTGTGAAGCTCAAGTGGCTGAGGAGGCTTTTCTAGGTTGTGAAGCTCAACTGGCTGAGGAGGCTTTTCTGTATGAAGTGGGCATAGCTGAGATGAGTTGACTCGAGCTAATAAACACATGTTTCTCTCAAAATCTCGGTTGAGATGAGAATTTCTGAGTTGCCCCAGGCTACCAAACAATCCGTTACACTTCTGAATTCTGAGCAAAGTCTCAGCTTAGCCAGAGGGAGATTTGTCGCCAAAAATTGTACTGTTCACGTGCAAGATAGAATGGCAAAGACCATATACGTGATGTAATACAGTGCCAACTTTATCTGAAAACACAAACTGCATATACAGCGAGCATGCAACCAACGAGCTGTTCAAACTTCAGGCAGCTGGTTCTGCCACAAAAGTGCCACGAATACGTTCATTACTTAGTTAGGGAAATTCAGGGATTTAGCGATCAACTATAGGATATAGGCACACGGCTGCTTCTACCTCATTTCAGTGAAGGTATGAACCATAAGAATGCGTCCTGTCGTGGGAGCGCCGGAGTTTCGAGGCCTTGTATGAGCTCCTTGGTCCCATGCTCGAGGTTGAACGCACACAGGTTCTTGTAGTTGTCGATGAAGTAGACGCAGTTCGCCTTGAGGCTCAGATGGTCCTTGGTCGGGAAACAGAACGAGTTGTGGTGGCTGACGAACAAAGCGAACTCCCCAATGTCTTCGGTCCTCTCGAATGAAGATGTCTCTCTGTTCAGGATCCACGCCGCAAACTTGTTCTGAGATTGGCGCTTAACCTTCACGAGATCACCAGCTGGGGTCTCCACCAGACAGTTAAATTTCCGCTGGGCGAGGCTAGGATGCATATATGGATCAACAAGCGGGCCGTCTGCATCCGGCCATGAACGGGGTGGCTCTGCCCACACCTCGATAGTGCCATATATGTCGATGGTGTAAAGTTGCCTTCTGTGCTTGAAAATATCAATTAGGATATGTTTGGAATCAACAAATGACCAGCTTCTGCTTCCTTTGCGTGTCACCTTATATCCTTTTCGATTGCCATAGACAATAGCAACACTGAAGTTGCTCTCACTCATGTCAAGCAACACCGCCTTGGAGAAGTGCTCGCGTCCGAGTGGGGGCAGTTCGAACTGACCGCCGCTGATGGGATTAACCAACTGGATGGTTCCCTGGTTCAGGTTGAAGAAGACAAGCCAGCCATGGGAAGAACCAACAGGAGTCCACACGGAGCCAAAGATCGTGGCAGTACTCAGGATACGGATGGTTTCATTCTTTCTTTCAGGTATACTGAAAAATTTAGCATCCTCAAGCGTCTTTGTGGGGAGCATCAGCCATGGGTCTACCCTTGGATCATTGGATACATCCCTGCAGACACAGACACGGTTCCACGACGTGCATACTGCGCGGAATCTGATATAGTCAGGGATGGCAAGCTTCCTTACAATTGAACCAACAATATCAGTCTGAAGATTAGCCCAATCAGCCATCCTAGCAGAATTAACTTCCGGAAGCCTGAAAAAATAGCTGTGTATCAGCAGACATCATGCATCTATGAAACCAAATAGCAAAGACATCAAATTCTACCATAATTTCACAAAAAATAAAGAGGCCAAATATGTCTACAAAAATGCATCTAGGGCTCCAGGCCACCTAGGAGTTGAGAAACACCTTCTGACATGTACACCAAAAGGTTAGATGCATCTAGTGGAAATCAAACTAAACGCCACGCTTTTTTATTCTGGGTTGCGATCAAGAAAAAATAAGAAAAAAGACAGCTAAGTTCAATAATGAAAACTGAAAACCTGAATACTGGTGAAACAAGTTGTAATGCCGCATAGGCTTTAGCAAAACATCAAGTAACTTTGATAACTATTCACTTGAAATGCTCTTTCACCAGACCAGCTAACAGGTAGTATCATCTGGAACAGTATCAAGAAGGATGACTGCTAAGGATCTCAATTTTGCTTGATATAGCCGATTAAATATCATCCAGTAAACTGATCTTACAAAACTAAAATCTAAGGACCAAAATGAGCCAAGTTAAAAATAGTGAACAAAAATAGAAAAATAATACGTACACCATTTTCAGACAATCATTCTCATCAAGCAGATTAAACAGCATAGAGCAAAAGCTTGGGCGAAAACATGACTAGCCCACAGCTATGTTGGTGACAAGCTTCATACATAACTTAACTATGTGAATACACCCATTGACAGTGCCGAAGCATATGGTAAAAGACCATTTTCAGACCGTCATTCTTATGAAGAATATTAAACGCATAGAGCTCAAGTCTGTATGAAACATGACTAACCCATAATTATGTTGGTGGCAAGTTTAATACATAGCTAAACTATGTGAACACACCCATCGGCAGCGCCGAAGCATATGGTAAGGAATCATAGTACCTTGACACCTTTGCAGACATGCTACTTATTACCAATTCAGCTGTTGCAGGTATCAAAACTCAACTGCTGTAGCATGACAGCAGCATCATAGATTGAAACTTCAACAGATTGAAGAGGGGGAACATGGCCTGGTGCCTTGTAGCATAACTGATGACAAGACACCAACACGTATTAAACAGGATTAAGTAATTGGCCCCTGAAACAAACTCCAAAAAAAAGGAGAACCTTCGTTCTACGTGTTGCAAGGTTTGATAACAATTTAGGCTGCTTGTGCGCTGGGAGGGAAAGGTAGCCCATATGTAAAACATTTCCATACAAAACTGAAGTGAGTGTGCATGTACATATGTAATTGCAACCCTGCGACACTAGGAGAAATAATCTGAATGACCAAATTGTCGACCTCGTTTCTAATATTTTGCATCACTAGAGTGTGCAAGACTGTCTGCAAGGCCAAAGTGGTAGCCCATGCGTAAAACTCGAATGTCAAATAGGTACAGTCTAACTGTTGGAGCTGCATCTCGCAGCCCCATCTTCTTCTCCTTCTCTACCTCTCTTGTGTCTCTCACACAGAATGGAGAAACTCAGAAACACACGCACACAGACTCACCAAGGAGGGAAAACAATGGCTTTGCCACACGCATTTGTTTCCTTGGTATCACATAGAGAATACATTGTTGCTCTGCCCACTTGCCTCTTCATCAACACAATGCAAACTATATATACAAGTGCAAACACCTGACAGTATGCAGCGCCACTAGTGCCACTACTAGCACACGACCAGAACAACTCGTATGGCCACCTAGAATCACTCCACGATCCACACATCACTCAGCCCTCCACCATGCATGCTCTAAGACCTATTCTTCTGCTAGTAACAACTCAAACATGCAGCAGCTAACAAACTGAACTAACTTCCTTACTCACTCGACTAACTGAACATGGACAGCTCATGCATCTGGTTCGCCGTGCAACGGCTTCACACGGCGACACCCGCATCGCACGTCACGTTGGCATCTCACCTGCACTCTTTCCATCCCAAACCTGTAGCTTATACGCACCGCGCATACAGCCACATGTCTTCCTTGGACAGCTTAGCCTAACAATCAACCTACACGCAAACCTAGAATACGTATGCAAATACGTGAATCAAGATTAATCCTAACACTAACTGATGAAAGAATACACACGGGACGAATGAACAAGCAGCTAGAGATGCAATATTTACTACACGTCCAGTACATAACTAGGCTGCTCCATCTTTACTCTCAGGTAAGAAAAGAAAAGATGCCACGGAATCTATAACCCCCAAACCCTACCAAAACCCCTCAATCGAGGCGCCACTCCACCCCGCCAGTAAAATTACCTATCAGAACCGCACGACCTGGGATCAATCCTTGAATATACAGATAAATCCCAAATCAAACGCACGACCCCCCAACAAGAAATTGAGATCGAGTGGTCAAACCAATAAACACGGTACGCGTATAGGAGCTAGGGCTCACCTCTTCTCCGTGAGAAACCGGAAATTCGGCCTACACAACGAGGTCCTGGATCTCTCCTCCGGGCCGGCGTCGGTGACGTCGGAGAGGAATCGAGCGGCGGCGGGTAGGGTTTGACGGCGGCTTCGATCCGAACTGCGGCGGCGCGATTCAGTGCAGGGATCGCGCGGAGAGGGAGTAGAAGAAGCACGTCTGTCGCAACCGCCGGCGGCGACCTTCGCCGCCGTCACCGGTGCGGGTGCGCCGTGGGGGCGAGCAGAGAAATTGGGGAGCCGGGGTGGGAGGAAGAGGGAGGTCGGACGGAGCTGCCGATATGGGAGGGATGACGTGGCACGTGCTTCCGTGGGATGTCTATCATAGTTTGCATCGAACGCATTTTTTAAGGATGTTTCTTTGAGAATGGAATATTTCTTTCTTTTTTAGCTAGGGCTAAGTGGAGGTCGTTTTTTAGCCTCTGAAAATTTGAATTCAAAATTTTCAAAAGAAAAAAGAAAAAAACAATTCGTTGAAAATATTAGTATAAATTATCAGAATGAAATATGTTGCATTTTTGGGCTCAGCGAAAATAATAAATCTTGGTTTCGGCGCAAGTGAATAGTAATGAACGGTACGCCAGTATCTCTATTTTGTCATTTTATGATTGTTTTTACTGAGAGCTAAATATAATGTACTTCGTTCTGAAAATTTACACTAACAGAATACAATATTGTCTCCGGGTTTAAAAAAATCTTTGAAAAAAAAAGTTTTCAAGTTTCAAAACGAAAAAAAATGATTACATGTAACCTGGGCTACACTTGGGGTTTCCTGTTTCTTTGTATTTCAAAGACATTTTGTTATCTCTCCATTCCTGATTAGCTGATGCAGTTTCGATCAAATTTAATCTCATATATGTATATTTACACATTTTTTAGTGTGTATATTCGCTCATTTTAAAATAAAGCTACATTAAGTAATTTGGAACGGAAGAGGTACTATTTCTCAGTTGCCTGAAAATATGGTAATTTTCAGTCACCTAAAAAATGATTAATCAATTAGCTAGACAAATAAAGACATGTCCATTCGTGCCTATACAAACGAGTGGCATTCGCTATCCAGCGACGTGCTCTCACTTTATGGCGCACTCGACAAACCACATCTTCGTCGAGTCTGGTGTTGACCAAGACTTGAGTGGCTTTAGGCAGCGTCGTCATCGATTTATAGGATACTCTGTTACACGACGATGTGGAAGATGACCCGAAATCATGACGCGAGCGGGCATCATGGATGACAGTGGGCACAAATGTATGTGGGCTCGAAGCTTTTCCGAGTTATCAGGCACGGACAGACGGACGTATATCAGTGACTCAAAGTCAAGTACTCCCTCCGTCCCAGTTCGCAAGGCAAAGTTTTCAAATATCTTGGCCCAAGGTGAATTCCCATTGGCTCTAAATTTGCACGTTAAAACATGCAAAAACTTTGCCTTTCACATGCATGGAGTACTAGTCCGCGGTGGTTTCACATACATGGAGTACTAGTGCGTGGTGGGAGATGAAAAGATGAGTGTTTGCATGCAAAAATAAATTAGTTTACTCCCACATTAAATGCAAAATGTGCCTAGGAGGTGAGAGATTTTGGGACAAATATTTTTTGGGAATTTGCCTTGCGAACTGGGACGGAGGGAGTACAAGATATCAAACTACAGATTATAGTCACCCTGATGAACTGTTGATAAAACGGCAAATCTGGATATGCCGTACTCCCTGCGTCTCATGAAACTTGTCTAAAATTTGACAAAATTTAGAGATACATCCAAATTTTGTCAAAACTAAGATAACTATTTTAGGACGGAGGGAGTATAACAGCACAGGCAAACTGCATATACCATACAACGCAACCGATGAGCTGTTCAAGTTCAGGCAGCTGGTTTCGCGACAAAAGTTCCAAGGGGCTATTTTTACCTTTGCACGCGTTCCCTCATTTCAGTGAAGGGGTGAACCATAAGAATGAATGTACTCCTGGGCGCCCCAGCAAGTACATGTCTTGCTGATTATGCGCACCGAGTGTTTCGAGGGCTTCCACGAGCTCCTTCGTCCCATGCTCGAGGTTGAACGCGCACAGGTTCTTGTAGCTGTCGATGAAGTAGACGTGGTTCGACTTCACATTCGGATGGTCCTTAGTCAGGAGACAGAACGAGCTGTAGCGGCTGACAAACAGCCCGAATTCCCCAATGTCATTAGTCCTCTCGAAGGAAGATGTCCCCTTGTTCAGGATCCACACCGCAAACTTGCTCTCAGATTGACGCTTAACCTTCATGAGATCACCAGCTGGGGTCTCCACCAGACAGTTTAATTGATTTGGATCCACCAGCGGATCCACCAGCTCCAAGTCGTCATACAGATATGGAATACCCATTGGGTCATCCTCATCCGGGCCGAAGTTGTGATGCAGATTTGGATACACCAGCGGGCCCTCCTCGTCCAGCTCGAAGTTGTCATGCAGATATGGGCCCCCCATCAGGTCGTCCTCATCCGGCGCGAAGTTGTGATGCAGATTTGGACCCAACAGCAAGCCATCCTCATCCGGGCCGTCCTCATCCGGCTGGTCCTCCATCCAGTTGTCATACACATATTGATCCCATATCGGGTAATCCTCATCCGGCGCAAAGTTGTGATGCAGATTTGGATCCACCAGCAGGCCATCCTCATCCGGCCATGCACTGGGTGGCTCTGCCCACAGCTCGACCGTACCATATATGTCAATGGTGTAAAGTTGACTTCTGTGCTTGAAGACATCTATCAGGACGTGTTTTGAATCAACAGATGACCAGCCTTTGCTTCCTTTGCATGTCACTTTGTATCCTTTTTGGTCGCCATAGATGACAGCAACGCTGAAGTTACTCTCACTCATGTCAAGCAACACGGCTTTGGAGAACGGCTTGCATCCGACTGGGGGGAGTTGGAACTGAGCACTGCTGATTGGATTAACCAGCTGGATGGTTCCCAGAGTCGGGTTGAAGAAGACAAGCCAACCATTGGAGGAACCAACAGGAGTCCACGCGGAGCCACAGATCGTGGCAATACTCAGGATGCGTATGGTTTCATTCTTTCTTTCAGGTATGCTGAAAAATTTAGCATCCTCGAGCATCTTTGTGGGGAGCATCAGCCATGGGTCTACCCTTGGATTGTTGGATACATCCCTGCAGGCACAGACACGGTTCCACGAGGTGCATACGGCACGGAATCTGATATAGTCAGGGATGGCAAGCTTCCTTATGATTGTACCAACAATATCAGTCTGAAGATTAGCCCAATCAGCCATCCTAGCAGAATTGACTTCCGGAAGCCTGAAAAATAGATGAGCATCAGTGCACATCATGCATCTATGACAACAAATAGCAAAGACATCTAACTTCTACCAGCAAGTTTTTGAAATAATTCAAATCGCCAAATATGTCCATAAAAGGTGCATCCAGAACACCTGGAAGTTGAAAAACACTCAAAAGGTCATACTATACAGGTACATCTAGTGGAAATCAATCAAAATGCCACTCTCATTTTTCCTAGGTTGTGATTAAAGAAAATAAAAACTGAAAACCTTAGTACTGGTGAAGCAAGTTATGCTGCCTTACAGGCTTCAGCAAAACATCGAGCAACTTTGATAACGAATCACAACAAATGCTCTTTCACCATCTACCAAAAAAAAAAGTTCTTTCACCAGACTAGCTAACACAGAGTAGCAACAGGAACAGTATCAACCAGAGAAGGTTGATAATGATCAAAATGTTGCTTGATGAGATAATATTACAGTTCGATATACTTGATTAAATATCATCCGGTCAATTGACCTTACAAAACTAATCTCAAGGACAAAAATGAGCCGAATTAAAATTTGTCAACAAAGCAAAAAAAAATGTATAATGTACATTATTTTCAGGCCATCACTCTCATCAAGCAGATTAAACGCCATAGAGCTAAAGGCAGGACAAAAACATAGCAAGTCGATTACTATGCTAGTGACAAGCTTCATACATAATTTAACTACTATGTGAATACCCATCGACGGTGCCAAAGGATATGGTAAGTGACCATTTTCAGACCATTCTTATGAAGAAGATTAAACGCATAGAGCTCAAGACTGTATGAAACATGACTAACCCATAATTATGTTGGTGGCAACTTTCATACCTAACTTAACTATGTGAATACACCCATCGACAGTGCCAAAGCATATGGTAAGTGATCATAGTACCTTGACACCTTTGCAGACATCCTACTTATTACAAATTCAGCAGTTGCAGGGATCAGAACTCAACTACAGTAGCATGACGGCCTCATAAATCAAAACTTCAACAAATTGAAGAGGGGGTGACATGCCCTGGTGCCTTGTAGCCTAACTGAAGACAAGATACCAAAACGTATTAAACAGTGTCGAGTAATTCATCAGTGAACCTCCAAATTCAAAATCAAGGAGAACCTGTGTTGTGAGGTTTAATAATAATTTAGGCTGCACTGCTAGGAAAAGGTAGCCTGAAGCGAGTGTGCATGTGCATAGGTAATTGCAACCCTGCAGCACTAGCAGAAAAAATCTAAATTTACCAAATTGTCTACCTCGTTTCTAATATCTTGCATCATTAGAGTACGCAAGACTGTCTGCAAGGCCAAAGTGGTAGCCCATGCGTACAGCTCGAGTTACAGCCTAACTGATGAAAGAGTACACACAGGAAGAATGAACCAGGAAGTCAGAGATGGACAACCATAGTCGCTAGCGCTAGTACGCCATACCAAAAGATGCGCGGAATCGAACAGCCAAATCTATCGACGGACAGAGAAAATACTATAACCCACAAACCCTATCAAAACCCTGCAATCAAGGGCGTACTGATTTGGCAAGTAAAAATTACCTACGAGAACCATACGACCTCGGGTCGGTCCTTCAATCGACACCTAACCCCAAATCAAACGCATAGCTCCCACCCAGAAATTGAAATCGACCGGTCAAACCGTGAACGGCGCGCCTTAAGGAGGATCTCGGGATCGAACAAAGGCCTCACCTCTTCTCCGTGATCATTTGGAAATCCGGCCTACGCAGCGCGGCCCTAGATCTCTCCTCCGGGCCGCCGTCGCCGATGTCGATGTCGATGTCGGAGAGGAAACGAGCGGCGACGGCTAGGGTTTGCGGCGGCGGCTTCGATCCGGACTGCGGCGGCGCGATTCAGTGCAGGGATCGCGCCGAGAGGGTGTCACAGGACCACGTATGTCGCAATCGCTGGTGGTGAAGGGCGCCGCCGGCACCGGTGTGGGTGCTCTGTGCGCGGCCGAGGCGTGGAGAGAAAATGGGGAGCCGGTGGTTGGGAGAAGGAGGACGGACGGGGGTATGGGAGGGATGACGTGGCACGGTGCTTCCACTGGAATGCATATCTGGCCATGGGCAGCCCGGCCCGGGCCCGGCCCGAAAATCCTGGGCTGGGTTGGGCTAGTCTTGCACCTTGGGCCGGGCCTGGGCCTCAATTTACAGGCTGCAGCAATAGTCGGGCCGGGCTCGGGCCTCAATTTATAGCCCGAATGTAGCCCGGCCCGGCCCGACAACACTATATTTTGTGCAAATCTGTGATGCCTCGCCCGCAAATCCCACCTACAGCCGCCATATAAAAACCCCCGCAGCCTCACAGAGCCACGGGACACAACCCTAGCTACATAAATCCCATCCCCATCTCACAGTCGATGGCGGCGACGCAAACACTCCACCCTCCACTCGAGTTCTCGACTCATCTCCCCCGCGTTCCTGTCGTGGTGGTGCTCGTCGGCCACCGGCCGCCGCAATCGTCCGCCCGTGCATCTTGGCCTGTCATCCGCACCCGTACACAGATGCCGCCGTCCACCCGTGCTTGCTGTGCAGATTTCCTCGCGGCGTTCCCGAATCAGAGCCTTGTTCTCAAGTTGGATTGCATCCAGCGCGGCTGTGTTGAAGCATAGTCAAGGGCTCACGCATCCAGATTCACCTAGTTTAGTCTATTCTACTAGCTTTTTTTTGAGAAACACAATACAAACGCAGACGCTTATATACACGCGCATACACTCACCCCTATGAACGCACACACGCACACCCTACCCCTATGAGCACCTCCGGAAGAATGAGCCGGCGGATTGGATCTTGAAATTGACGAAGTCACCACGAGCGCCTCGTCGTCGACGGGAACGTCGCCTCCCACTGAATGAATATTCCGCCTTTATGAGACACACAGATGTCAAACCTGTGGTTTGAACTCTGGTGGGATGGGGTACAACCATCCTCCTAACCACCCAACCTCAGGTTCGTTTTCTCCCTGCACTTCTTTTAGTTCAAGTAGATCTATTGATGTGAGGAAACAAGGTCACGTGGATGTTTCTCTTATGTATTTGTATATATGGAACTCAAATGGATCTGTACAAATTCGCATCGGACAATCCCTATGTTTGATTTCTCTTTTTTCTCTCTTAATTTCGTACAAGTTTCTTCTGTAATGCAAGTTATGCAACAACAGAGCCTTTTTTCCCCCATATTTTACTGGGATATCATCAGGTTCGGCCGTCGGGCCGGGCCTCGGGCTGTTGTGCTTTGCCCTCGGGCCGGGCTCGGGCCTAGAAAACACATAATTTCTCCGGGTCGGGCCGGGCTTGGGCCTAACCTTTACATGTTGGGCTTTTATTGGCCCGGCCCGAAGCCCGGCTCGGCCCGAGATATGCCCAGCCCTGATCGCATGGAACTTATTTTATATTTCAAAACATTTTTTACCGATGGATTATGCATTGAACTCATTTTATATTTTTTTGAAGGTATTGAACTAATTTTATATGTGTGTCAAAAAAAACTCATTTTATATTTCAAAACATTATTTTACCGATGGATTATGGGCCACCAACTAGAGGATACATTGACTAGAGCGGGCAATTGCATGCACTATGCAGTTTAATCACAAGACCGATTTCTTGGGACAGATTATATAATTATATTTAACACATCACCTCATCTTTTTTCTTAATCTCGCACGGTTCTTAAACGTGTGTCTTTTGTTTTTTTAGGATGATCGTAAATATTTATTTTTAATACTATGTTGGCTAGGATTTAGATCCAGACCCTGCAGGTCGAATTGCATGTACTAGACGGATCAACAAAAAAAAGATATATTAAAAGAGACTGAGCAATTATATTCGATATAGAGGGCATTAGAACATGGTTTGCTGGTGCATTTTACAAATAGACCTTGTAGAGTAATTAAATTGGGCAACTAATCCTTCTCAAAACTTTGGTATCTTTCCTTGCCTTCTCATCTCCTGTACATGTGTATCAACCCATTGAGCTGCAAGTTAGGGTTAGAGAAATTTGCTCCATGCCCTCATGTACCACTTACATCTCCAACCTCTCCCTCTCTCTTGTACCTAGTTGCATCATTACTGAAACAACAACACCCATCCTCTGAAACCGTCGTGCCTAGCAAAATCGTCAATGCTAAGGAGTTTTGTTTTATGGAATCTCTCTTTTGTTTAAATTGAGATCATACTGAATGATGTTATTGCTTGTGAAGTTGCAGAGATTTCGATTAAGAAATGCACTATCTGTTGAAGCATTAATACGATAATATCTCTTGGCTTTATGCCATCTGCCCAAAATCTAACCACTAATTCTCTTCGAAAGAGATATAGATGGTTGATACGTTGCAAATGTATCTATCATTTTTTATGCTCCATGCTTGTTTTACACCAATTTCTATATGTTTTGTTTACACTTCGTTGTATTTTTATGCATTTTCTGGAACTAATCTATAAACAAGATGTCACAGTGTCAGTTCCTATTTTCTGTTGTTTTTGTATTTCAGAAAAGTTGTACATGAAATATTCTCGAAATTGGATGAAGCTAAAGTTCCTATTTTACTGTCACGAAGATGGATTCCAAAGGGGAGACGGAGAACAGCCAGGAGGTGGCCACACCACCCCTAGGTGCGGCCCACCCCCTGGTCGCGCCTATGTATGGTGTGGGCCCCTCGAGCGTCCAACGTCCTCACCTTTTCGCCTATAAATTCACATCCTCAGGAAAAACCTAAACACCCGAGCCACCATCCATGAAAAGTTCCGTAGCCGCCACCATCATCGACCCTAGTTCGGGAGGGTTCTGAACCTCTTCCTGGCACCCTACCGGAGAGGAAGATCATTACCGGAGGCATCTTCATCACCATGCTCGCCTCTGAAAATGCCTACTCTTTATGCTTCATGTTTAGATCTTGTGAGCTGCCTATCGTGATCAAGATCATCTTTATGTTATGCTACATGTTGTGTTTGCTAGGATCCGATGAATATTGAATACTATGGTTGAGTTGATTATAGATATGTTTATATGTTATTTGTGATCTTTCATTCTCTCCGTTGCTAGTATATGCTCTAGCCAAGTATGTGCTTGTGACTCCAAGAGGGAGTATTTATGCTCGATAGTGGGTTCATGCCTCTAGTAATCTGGGAGAGTGACAATAACTCCTAAGGTTGTAGATGTGATGTTGCTACTAGGCAGAAAACAACAATGCTTTATCCAAGGATAATTCTATTGTTTACTTTACACACTTTACTTAATGCAATAATCTGTTGCTTCCAACTTAATACACAAAGTTGTTCGGATGATATCCTGAGGGTGGATTACTATTCATAGATGCAGTTGGATTGCGGTCTATGGATCTTGTTTGTATTGCCCAAATGAATCTCATAGTAATCATATTGTCATATATGGTCTTTATTCTGTCAATTGCCCAGCTGTAATTTGTTTACCCATCATGTTATTTATCTTTCTGGAGAAACACCACTAGTGAACTGTGGACCCCGGTCCTTTCTTTTACACCGATCTCACTGGTTTTGCTGAAAACAAAGGATTAGACATATAGTACGGAAAGAGATGTTTGTTTGCAGTGAAATAAAGAGATCATACTCATACACTGATTACTAGAGGCATGAACCCACTATCATACTCATACAGTGAAATAAAGAGATGTTTATTTTGCTGAAAACAAAGGATCTCACTGGTTTTGCTGAAAACAAAGGATCATACTCATACACTGTAAGTTCTGGCAAAGTATTTTGGTTGTGTTGTGTTTAGGTTCCACGTTGTTGTTGACAACGGTAGTGCGCCCTGCCAAAGCCAACCAGCAACATCTTCAAAAGTGATATATTTCTCCTACTGGCCGATTAAACCTTGGTTTTTTACTGAGGGAAAACTTATTGTTGTGCCCATCATACCTTCCTCTTGGGGTTCCTAACTGCGTGCTCTACACAACATCAAGCTCTTTTCTGCCGCCGTTGCCGGGGAACTGAAGAAAAAGTTACACCACAGATATCGCCAACTCCCACGGCAACTGCAAGATTTTTTCTGGCGTCGTTGCCGGGGAGAAAGAGGATTTCTGCAAGGGGAGTCTCTCATCGCCAATCTCTTTAGTTTGTTTTTTTCTTAGTTTATTTTACTTTGTCTTGTTTGCTTCTTTTTATCAAAAACACAAAAAAATTAGTTTCTATTATAGTTTTTATTTTTGTTGCTCTGTTTTAATCTTGCTAAAATGAGTAATCCTGAGAACACTAAGTTGTGTGACTTTACTAGCACAAACAACAATGATTTAATTTGTACACCTATTGCTCCACCATCTCCTGAACCAGCTTTCTATGAAATTAAACCTGCTTTGTTAAATTTTGTTATGAGGGAGCAATTTTCTGGTGTTAGTATTGATGATGATGCTTCTCACCTTAATAATTTTGTTGAACGTTGTGAGATGCAAAAGTATAAGGATGGAGATGGAGACATTATTAAAATGAAATTGTTTCCTTTCTCTTTGAGAGGGAGAGCTAAAAAATCGTTGTTATCTTTGCCTAGAAATAGTATTGATTCCTGGGTTTAATGCAAAGATGCTTTCATTCGAAAATATTATGCTCCTGCTAAGGTTATATCCTTGAGAAGTGACATAATGAAATTTAAAAAAATTGCTAACGAACATGTTGCTCAAGCTTGTGAAAGAATGAAATCTTTGGTAAAGAACTGTCCCACTCATGGACTGGCTACTTGGATGATCATCCAAAAAAAAATGCATGACTGATTTTTTCTTCAAAAAACCTTCTAGATTCAGCTGCTGGAGGTACCTTTATGTCCACCACTTTGGGGGCTGCAACAAAACTCCTTGATGGTATGATGATAAATTATTCTGAATGGCACACTGAGAGGGCTCCACAAGGTAAGAAGGTAAATTATGTTGAAGAAACATCTTCCTTGAGTGATAAGATTGATACCGTTATGTCTATGCTTGTTAATATTAAGCTCATGTTGATCCAAATAATATTCCTTTAGCCTCTTTGGTTGCTCATGAAGAGAATGTTGATGTGAACTTCATTAAAAACAATAATTTTAACAACAATGCTTATAGGAATAATTTTGGTAGTAACAATTATAGGCCATATCCTTCTAATAATGGCAATAGTTATGGCAATTATTATGGTAATTCCTACAACAATAATAGAAGTGCACCCTCTGATCTTGAAGTCATGCTTAAGGACTTTATTAGTAAACAAACTGCTTTTAATAAATCTATTGAGGAAAAGTTTAGTAAAATTGATGTTTTTGCTTATAAAGTTGATAACCTTGCTCTTGATGTTGAACTTTTTAAACTAAAGGTTATGGATCTTGATGTTAAAGAAAGCAAGACTTTGAATGCCATTCAAGTTAGAATTGATCACAATGTTAGGATGTTGGCTGAATTGCATGCTAGGTGGAAAAGAGAGAATGGAATTGCTAGAGATAATAGTATTACTAAAGTTTGTACCATTACCACCACTAGTAGTGCTGAAGTCTCAAATGTTAGCAAACCTCCTACTAATAATGTAAAACAACTGGTGTAGGAAAAGTCCTCACTCCTTCTACAAAATTGCCTAGAACCACTGAAACTGTTTCTGTTAAGAGTGCTGAAATTTTTTGAAGTATGGGAGACAATAGTACTTTTACCTTTGATAATAATGGCTTTGATTTTGATGGTTGCAATATCTCTGAAGTAATTATGTTCCTATAAAAGCTTGCTATAAGTCCTAATGCTAGTGCTATAGATATGTCTTTTACAAAACATATTACAAATGCTCTCATGCAAATTAGAGAAGAGAAGTTAAAACATGAAGTTTCTATTCCTAAGAAGTTAGAATATGGTTGGTTGCCCATCATTAAGATGAAATTGAATGACTTTGATTGCAATGCTTTATGTGATCATGTGCGAGCATTTCTGTTATGCCTAGAACAATTTATGATATGCTTAATTTGCCACCTTTGGAACAATGTTATTTGGATGTTCATTTTGCTGATATTGCTAAGAAAAAACCTTTGGGGAGAGTTAATGATGTTTTTATTATGGTTAATAATAAATCTGTCCCCGTTGATTTTGTTGTTTTGGATATTGAATGCAATGCTTCTTATCCTATTGTTTTGGGAAGACTTTTTCTTATAATTGTTGGTGCTGCAATTGATATAAGAGATGGGATTATTAAATATCAATTCTCACTCAAGAAAGGTATGGAACACTTCCCTAGAAAGATAAATAAGTTACCTTTTGATTCTATTATTAGGACAAATTATGATGTTGATGCTTCTTCACTTGAAGATACTTGATTCGACCTCTTTTTCTGGAGCCTAGCTGAAAGGAGTTAAAGAAAAGCACTCTTGGGAGATAACCCATGTTTTATTTCTTTACTTTTTATTTTGTTGTGTCTTGGAATTTGTTACCTCTGTAATAACCTCTCCTTATCCTTTCTATTTCATTTTTGTGCCAAGGATAGCCTCTAATAGGAAGAAGGTAAGATTTGGCGAAGTTGTTGTCCCGAAACAAATTTTGTGCTGCCAACAACAAAAATTATTATTCTCAGCCAGAACATAGGATTTATCTGCAAATTTTTAAGCATATGCCCCGGGTTATTATCTAACTTTCATTAGTTTTGAAATTTTCGATTTGAGCAATGAGAATTTTCGAAAAAAAAATCGATCTTTACATGTTGTTATGTTTTGACAAATTTCTAACACTATTTGCATTTGCCTCTTAATCTTTTTATTTTTTAGTTCTTTTGAGAGAAAGAGCTTTTAAAAGAAGTTACTACAGTAGCTAATATTTTAATGGATGTTTGACTTATGTTCGAAATGAACCGAAGTGGATTTGTTATTTTGATTGCACTAATGCTGCTAATGAAAATTATGTGAAGTTTTGTATGAAGGAAGTTTTTAAGTGTAGGGACAGAAAAGTGATGTGATAAGATAAAGGATGGACAAAATCTCAAGCTTGGGGATGCCCATGTCACCCCAAGAAATATCCAACAGGTACAAGCATCAAAGCTTGGGGATGCCCAAGGCATTCCCTTCTTCATCAACAAAAATATCAGGTCATCTTTCAAGACACTATATTTTTATTGCTTCATATGCTATGTGTTTTTCTTGGAGCGTCTTTTTTTTTGATTTTTTGTTTTGTTTGCTATAGTATATGGTTGTATCCCAGCATACTTGTTTTGGAGAATGACACACTTTGTTTTAATTGCATAGAGCACTCTAGTTTTCACCCTTATTGTTTTGCGAGTGTTCTCTTTTGTTAGTACTGCGTTTAGCTCTGGTTTTCCACTCGTGTTTTGTTCAGAGCTTGTTAGTTTTCTTTAGTTAGGTATGATTGTCTCTCTGGTCTTTATTGATTATTATCTATGAGAGTTATTTCAAATAATTGATTGGTGTTGGAGACGAGTACAATATTTCATGCTTATAGTGGTCCAAAAGGAAGCTTGCTGAGATTGTGACTTAGACTTTAGCATGTCATGTTAGATGTTATTTTAATTTTATGCTTATTAGTTATTGTTGTAACATGACTTGTCTCAAATAGCTGAGAGTGCTTAATGTGCCATTGAAAGAATCATGTGTTGTTTCCATCATACAAAAGCATAATATTGTGGTATTCTACTTTGATGCTTTAATTGGGTTGACTTGGCACATGCTTACACCATGTTATGACTACAAACCAGTCACCTCAAACTTCCATGATCATTTAGTTTTTGACTTGTAATATCACTTTATGCTCTGATTAATAATGTTTTGCCGCTATGCATGATTATGGCCATTATTGCTCTCTTAGTCGGTCGCTCCCAGTCTTTTGCTAGCCTTCACCTGTACTGAGTATGAGCTCTACTCGTGTATCCAACTCCTAAAAACCAAATATTTCCAATTGTGTCCACCATACCTACCTATATGTGGTATTTCACCGTCACTCCAAAGTAAATTGCTTGTGTGCTACCTTTAAAATTTTCAAAAATTATTACCTGTTTTGTGTTCCTGTTTTAGCTCATGAAGAAGTGTTGGATGCTTTATTGTCTCTTTCGTGTTTATTTTGACTTCACACCTTGACTAGCATGCATAATGTGTTAGTTCCTAATATTGCAAAAAGAACAGGAAAATGGGTGCCCAGCCCACTCAATATAAAATGATCAAAATAATCAAATAAATCTCCTAACATTATGGGCTTGAGAAATCATGAACTTAGCTTGTTCAAATAAACGATAAGATGAAATTTATTGTTCTCTCTATGGGATCCGCCCTTGAAGCCATTAAACATGAAAGGATGATAGATCATCTGATGCCATTCGTTGACATAGACATACATACCTCTCAAAATACATTTTCAACGTCTCTATTTTATTCAAAATAAAAAAGCTCTAGCACATGAGTAATCTTGGTTCCCTCTGCGCACTGCCTTTCTTTTACTTTTATGTTGAGTCTTCATCTTCTAACTTTATGCACCAATTGAGAGAGGATACTTGTCATTCTGAGTATAATGTGCATAGTCCCAAAATTTATTATTGATTGATTCATGATTATGTTATTGATTGTTCTCAAATTATTTGCATCTAGTCACTCTTTTGAACTTTAAAGGTGTCCTATGCATTTATGTTTTGTTATTCCATGAAGGACAAGCTGACTACCACTTTTCTATGTTTTCTCTATGATAAAAAACAAACAGTTGCTTTGAGTGCACTATTATTCATGATCTTTTGTTTGAGTTATTTCTAATGTTGTAACATAGTTGCTAAGTTCTATTTTTAGAATTATATCTATCATGCCTGTGTTTAGAGTACTTTGATCTCAGTTCAAAATGCTTTTACAATAACTTGATCAAGATTGTGTTGGCTGCATGTCATCTCAAAAATTATTTTTGTTATCACTTACCTACTCGAGGACGAGCAGGAGTTAAGCTTGGGGATGGTGATACGTTGCAAACGTATCTATATTTTTTGATGATCCATGCTTGTTTTACACCATTTTTTATATATATTTTGTTTACACTTCGGGGCATTTTTATGCATTTTCTAGAACTAACATATTAACAAGATGCCACAGTGTCAGTTCTTGTTTTCAGCTATTTTTGTATTTCAGAAAAGTTGTACAGAAATATTATCAGAATTGGACGAAACAAAAGCCGAAGTTCCTATTTTACTGTCACGAAGACGGAGTCCAAAAGGGAGACGGAGAGGAGACAGGAGGTGGCCACACCACTCCTAGGCACGGCCCACCCTGGCCGCGCCTAGGTATGGTGTGGTCCCCTCGGGCATCCACCGACCTCGCCCTTTCACCTATAAATTTACATCATCGGGAAAAACCTAAACACTCGAGCCTCCATCCACGAAAAGTTCCGTAGCCGCCGCCATCGTTGACCCTAGTTCGGGAGGGTTCTGAAGCTCTTTCCGGCACCCTGCCGGAGAGGGAGACCATCACCAGAGGCCTCTTCATCACCATGCCCGCCTCCGAAGTGATGCGTGAGTAGTTCACCTTTGGACTACGGGTCCATAGCATTAGCTAGATGGTTGTCTTCTCCTCTTTATGCTTCATGTTTAGATCTTGTGAGTTGCCTATCATGATCAAGATCATCTTTATGTAATGCTACATGTTGTGTTTGCTGGGATCCGATGAACATTGAATACTATGGTTGAGTTGATTATAGACATGTTTACATGTTATTTGTGATCTTGCATTCTCTCCGTTGCTAGTAGATGCTCTGGCCAAGTATGTCTTTGTGACTCCAAGAGGGAGTATTTATGCTTGATATGGGTTCATGCCTCTAGTAATCTCGGAGAGTGACAGTAACTCCTAAGGTTGTAGATGTGTTGTTGCTACTAGGGAGAAAACAACAATGCTTTATCCAAGGATAATTATATTGTTTACTTTACACACTTTACTTAATGCAATAATCTGTTGCTTGCAACTTAATACCCAGAGTTGTTCGGATGATATCCTGAGGATGGATTATTAGTCATAGATGCAGTTGGATTACGGTCTATGAATCTTGTTGTAATGCCCAAATGAATCTCATACTAATCATATTGACATGTATGGTCTTTATTCTATCAATTGTCTAGCTGTAATTTATTTACCCAGCATGTTATTTATCTTTATTTATGGAGAGATACCTCTAGTGAACTGTGGATCCCGGTCCTTTCTTTTACATTGATAAAACCATCTACTGCGAATACATGTTCTGTTTTCTTACTGCAAATACTTGTTCTCTTTATTTCACTGCAAACAAACATCTCTTTCCACACTATACGTCTAATCTTTGTTTTCGGCAAAACCAGTGAGATTGACAACCTCATTGTAAGTTGGGCAAAGTATTTTGGTTGTGTTATGTGCAGGTTTCCATGTTGTTGCTGACACCGGTAGTGCGCCCTGCCAAAGTCAGCCAGCAACACCTTCAGAAGTGATTTATTTCTCCTACTGGTTGATTCAACCTTGGTTTCTTACCGAGGGAAAACTTTCTGCCGTGCTGATCATACCTTCCTCTGGGGGTTTCCCAACTGCGTGCTCTGCACAACATCAATGGTGGGAAGAGATGGAGCGAAGAAGGGCCGCACCGAAGGGTGGTTGCAACAATCGATTTCATCATCTTTTCGTCTGCTCGAAGTCGAAGCTAGGTTGGGACTAACCAAAGGCGGCTTCTCAATGGGTTTGTACAATAGAGAAGACGACAAGTAAACAGGTGATGGGTTAGATAAGGATCGTTCACTCAGCTGAAAGACTATCAGGTCTAGTATGTAAATATTCCTAGCAGATCACCTTCTGCCTCCTGATACCATCTGGTCACACCATTCTCCATACAACGGCCCATGATCCATGGGTGCAACAGGTGTATCGGTTTAATCGTCTCATGGGACTATTTCCTGACATTGTTGTCTTACGACATATCGTCTGGTTGTGTTGACTAGTAACTTTATCGCGCACTCGACAACCCACATCTTCGTTGAGTCCGATGTTGACCTAGGATCGGGTGGTGAAGGGCATTGTTACTTTAAGAAGTGGAGGATGGCCTGGAATGCTACTTTTATGAACTTGGTAGAGGAACCTCATCCTATCATCAAGCGAGGACAAATGTATCAGGGTAGTTAGGTACTATGTGACACTATCCACTACCTATTTTGCTACTTTTTGTTATCAAATTTTTGATCGAACTCATTTGTTTTAAAAACCATTTGACTTCAATTTTGAAATGAATTTGTGTAGCATGATAGATATTAGTGTCAATAATTAAGTGGACATATTATTCGAAGGTTTGGTGCACTACTATGATTCAAAGGTGAAGCCAGTATACCCACGTGTTGTAAATATGTTACTTTTCTCATGCACACAAGCATTCAACGACATCATTGAAGAGTTGATGTTCTGATGAGGACATCCCATCTATTGATACAACAACTGTACCTACAACCACACAAATACAAGGACCAATCAATCGAGCTCGTGCCAAACAACTTAACTATCAGGTATTTTCGTTCTTGGAACTATTCCTCACATACATGAGAATATGATGCTACCTAAATCAGATGTGTTTGCTATTCTTAGGAATGATGGACCTAGCATGGATGAGAAGGACAAGCATTGAAGAGTGATCACACACGGAGGAGATGGCAACAAACATGTGAGGATTGAAGAGGACGCTGCGAGTGGAGATTTCAGAACTTTGAAGCCACCATAATTGGAGATGAAGACATGGATTAAATATAGAGTTTTCCACTTCATAATTTCGTCCATATGAGTACATGGTGTTGCGACACCATTAGTTTTGGGCCAGGCCCATGTAATTTTTGCAGAATTAAGTAAGCCCCCGTTTAGAGTCCGTATTGAAGGGGGAAAGACCTTCTAGGGTTTGGTTCGGCCACCATATGCATGCATGGCCGAAACCCCACCTTTTCCTCCTTTAAATACCCCCATAGCCGCCACGTTTATACTCGGATTTTGATTAGATTATAAGTTAGCCATTGCTGCAACCAGGGCCGGCCCTACGGTTTTTGGGGCCCTTGGGCGAAGTTCATAAAAAGGCCCTTAAAACTAATATATATATACGCATATTTAAGATAGAAATAATAGTAATAAAATGGTAAAAATATAACAAGTATTTTCTACGAGTTTAATTAGTCCATGGACAATTACACTTCAATGCTTCACAAAAAAGCTTTGTCGTGCATTCCTAGATGCAAAATCATTAAGAACAATTTAAAGATCAATGTTTTGTAAGATATCCTTCTCAAACAACATGTAGCCGAGCCATTCAGTCTGTCTTGTAACATAGTTTTGGCATTATAACACCTGTAATGGTGAAGAAATTTATATCAAATTAGAATCCTAATTAAAAGAATAAGTGATGAATTAGACGAGAAATTTAGACTTATCAGAGGGGTAGAATGGTAGCAAAAGTTGCCAATCAGCAGACGACGAAGCAATCGGCAAAACGCCTAAATGTGGAAGACCGAAAACACAGGAAGTAGCGATCGATCGAGGCAGCGAGGCAGGTAGTTGGACCGATCGGTCACGTCGTCACGCGCTCACTAAGACTACTCATAGTGGGAGTAACATAGGTAGTAACATCACACAAGCCATGAGAATAAATGAAAAAAAGAATGAGGTGGTAACTAGCTATATTACCATAACATCACACACCCCAACACCCCAAGACAAGATAAGTTTACAACATAATAAATGACATGATGCATGAAACCACATATAAGTTGGGCGAAGCCAGCAAAATAAGTCAATGGGATCAACTCTACATAAATATGATGTCTAACTAAGTGAGAAACAGTACTAAGAGCAATTCCAATAGTATAGCCAACTGTTGGCTATAACAAGATTTCATATCATTTGTAGTTATCATATAGCTAACATGTACAATAGTTGGCTATAAGAATGTAGTACTTTACTAATATATGGCCCACCTTTCACTCTCCCAAGGTGCCTAAGAGCATGTGCAAGAGCTGGCTATTGCATAGTAGCCCACCTCCCTTCTCTCTCCTCTTCTCTCTCCTCCAACTCATCTAAAATATATTATTTAATGTTTTATAGTCAGCTGACTGGACTCTATTGTACTTGCTCTAAGTAGCAATTTAGTATAGATTAGCATAGATTTATTGGGTTCACTTGAACCCAATTGTTACATGCTAGCTCCACCACTATAAGTTACTATCCGCTACGACTCATGATGGCTAGCCTAACAAAAGGAGATGGGTCATTGATTCGTTCAATCGTTCCCTGACTAAAGGAAACATCACAGCGCAGGGAGTTGGACCTATCAGGTCGAACACTCATGCGACCAGGTTGCCGATTAGTTAATGCGCAGGAAATTCGTGCCCTGGTGAAGACTCCTGATGACTATGGGAGTTGGACCGATCAAGGATTAGGTGCAGGCCTTGATTTGCTGTTCACTTCGGTTCCGAACGAATTTCTTTTTCCAGGCATAGTAAAGAGAAGATCCGGTCTTGGGCCCCCTCCTGGCCTGGGCCCTAGGCGGCTGCCCATGGCTGCCATGGGTCAGGGCCGGCCCTGGCTGCAACTCTCGTGTTCTTCTTTTGAGGCCAACGCCCAAAATAAGACCGACTATTCGGAATCCCACCATATTCAATAAAGCTTTCATATTTCATCTGCAATATTCTGATTGCAATATTAATTCTTACTTAGTCTCGATTTCATGTAGGAATTAGGAGCCTCGCTGGTCAGGCTGATTGTGCATCCGCAAGATCAGTAACTCCCGGAGATTGTCCTAGCGATCGCATTGACGCACGAGCTTTGCACGTGTAGTCGGATCGTCAAGCACGAACTCCACCAATAAATCGATGTTATCATACTCTCATCGAAAGATCGAACACCTTTTGCCCTATCATGTTCCCCTCCTTCCTCCAGACGCTCGAGGCGGCATGCTCTATCTCACGGTATGATTGCTGCACCCCCATGGAGCTCTCACAGCGCTTTGGATTTTGGACCGTCCGATCAAGCTGACGTGGCGCGATCTCGGCCGTCGTTCGGTTCAGGGCGCTGAGGCCCTCCCACAGACCCACTTTTTATCCACGGGTCCTGTGAAGCCCGCTCGGCCCAGACTCTCCACCTTCGCGCGTGCCGTCGCTCCCTCTAGCCAGCCGCCGCTCGCAATCCCCAATCCCATCGCGGTCGATTCGCCTCCTCCCCTCCACCTTCTTCCTCACGCGCTCAGCCTCCACCTCCGGCCTGTCTCTGAGCTTCGTATCCTCCACCCCCACCTCCGGCGCAAGCAGGAGGGGCTGCTGGAGCTCCGCCCTTGATGGTGATGGAGGACTCGAGCTCACGCCGGCGACCTCCACAGCGGCAGCGCGGGCGACCTCCCTAGCCGCGTTTCTGGAGGCAAAGGACGGCGCAGCTCCACCACCTCGCCCGCGGCGCAAGGACACCCGCTTCCTCGCTCCTCTTGGGCTGGCCGGCCCTGTCTCCCTGCACGGCCCGACGCCTTCCCCACCATGAGAAGACGGGGAGAGGAAGTCATGGTGCCGCAACGTCCATCCATGGCCCCTCTACATGGAGCGGCAGCCGACCATGTCCGAGCTTCCTCTCGGCCCAACCCATCTCTCCACGTCCATGCCTTTGCCTGATTTGAGGTACTCACTCCTCTCTTCCTCTTGATTTGTCTCATCCCTTCTCTCTTCCACTTCCATAATTTATGGTCTTTGTTTTGTGCGGATGTGTTTTTGCATCTACGCATATGAACTGTTTGAGGAAATGTCTAAGCGATGCTGCATATAAATTGTTTGAGGAAATGTCTAAGCAGGTTGCACGAACAAAATATCTACCTTTTTAGGGCTATTTTGTCGTCTTTTCTTACCTATGATGGTCAAGCTGGTTATGTTTCTTACCGTCGGAGCGAGAATCTTAACCCTTACAGGTGGTGGTGGTTGTTGTCTTGTACAACTTGCCACAAATCGGTGATTGCACATGGTGCTCAATACACATACTCTAATTTAAATGTTTTGTTGTTGCTCGCATTGCATTGCCGAGGTAATTGGCTACATTAATTCTGTTAAAATTCATAGTATTATCCTTCTTCATTTATGGTATTTCATTTTGTTTCTCCTCCACATTATTTGGTAGGTACTGAGAGCAGCTACCTTGACATAGGGCATGCTCCTGAGGAAGGGGTTGAGGAGGTCAGGGTGAGGGGCGGAGAGAGACTCCCCAGCTTTTAGCTTGTGGCTCGGTGTACTAGACAAATTAGGTATTTATCTTACTTGCATGATTCTATTGTTTCCGCAAAATTCGGTACCCACCTAAATATGCACATGGTATTCATGGAAGTCTGTTATATTGATTTCTTGGATTCTCTCGGAATGTTATTGTATATGTATGTATGAGCATCGGACATAGGTGTACCTGCCATATATATGGAGGTTATTTTTGTACGAGTATTTTCTTCAGATTACAAAACTGAATTAATATGACACTTTACATTATTGCTTTCTATAAAAAATTGTTTATAGCTCTATAATATATAACATCGGTTGCACACATTTTTCTTCTTATACTCGAAGCTTATATGCTCCTATTGCGGAAATTAATTGATTATGAAGCAAATAAGATGACGTTGGTCTGTCCCTAATGCCTTCTTTCAAGCCCTGGTGAGTTCGGATGTTCTACTTCTCATAGCTACTTATGAGCCATATTTACAGATCTGTAATGATTATGCAATTATATTTTGTCTTGCCGCTTTTCATTTTTATTCTAGGTCATTTGTTTAGCCAAAAAATGTTGGTTTACCTTTCATCTAAAGAAAGGCTTTCTAAAATTGTTAACATTCTGCCTTAGTATTCCCGATGTTGCGTACATGGTTTCATGCGTTTCTTTTACCTCCCTTTGATTATCGTTCAGCAAATGTTTGAATGAAGATGTCCATGCTCTAGAAAGTTTCGATCAAATTTCGTTGTATATGAACCAAGATCTACAGATGTCCATGCTCTACGAGGTTACATGGTGTACGGTACAGTTCCGGGAGTTAGTCGATGACGAGTATATTTGCACTTTTATTTTGGTGCTTAACAGAGGTAAATAAATTACGAGTCTTATTTTATTTCTTTATGCTAAAAACTCAAGAAATGATATGTTGTACTTGGTTTACGAGTATTTCTTGTATAGAGAAAGCTTAATATACATATAAGCATTACTATTTTGGTTGTCCATATATGGCACCACCATATGTGCATTGAGTTCTGGACCCTATATATAGAAAAAATTATCCTCCTTTACTTCACGATCGGATATTCTTTCACATGGATCATAAATAGCCTCGCGGTCTTCTTCTTTGTATTCTTCTTTATTCTTATGCGGTTTATGTTTTTTCGCTCTTTAGGTTTGTAACTGAAAATCTATGTGATATAATTGCGATCGGTTGCGTGTGTTAACAGTATTCATGTGCACCAAGGATCTCTAGGAGTTGAGGAGGAATGAGGAGTCCATGGCCATCAATTGGCGGCGCCGGGAAGCTCAAGCAAGAGGCATGCAAGAGGATCACCATCGTTGTAGTACACCATAGCTCGGACTAGCACCACGGATGGAGTTTGACACCTTGAAGCAAACAAGGTAAAAGTCATGCAAGAGGATCACCATCGTTGTAACACACCATAGCTCGGACTAGCACCACGGATGGAGTTTGACACCTTGAAGCAAACAAGGTAAAATTTATCCGAATAAAAGTATTAACCTACTTGTTTGTGTGGTGTCTGATGTGTGGGTAAGAGAATGAGAGCAGATTTTTAATGGGTAAGGAAAAATATCTTTACATGTTTTTTTATTGGGTATCAAAGGATCTGTTCATTATTTTCTCAGCTGAACCTATTTGTTCTCTTGGATGTCTAGCATCTCGCATTTATACTTACAAAAAAAATCATGAGTTTCTCAGATTTTATGCCACCATGTGGATATCTTGGAAGGTTTTTTTTAGAATCTGAATGCTTGGAGTGTATGCTCATAGGTAGATGAGTTGTAAAGGAATAAAATCTGGGTAGTGTATCTATACAATAGCATAAGTTGACTCATGAACACTGGAAGTAAGATTCTGAACTTCTATTTATCGCAAATACAAAATCCAAAGCACAAGCTGTATAAATACAAGTTAGTACATGTTAATTCCGAATTCATGAATGACTTTGTGAAAGATCGAGATGTCGCCTAGAGGGGGGGGAGGTGAATAGGCAATTACAAACTCTTGCGGATTTGTCTTGTATGAATGCGGAATTAAACTATCGTTTAGTTTACAAGCACAAACCCTAAATATGCTAAGCTCAACTAGGTGTGACAATAGCAACTAGAGCTAAGCAAGATAGGCACAAGATATATGTAGCACAAGTGATAGCAAGATATATGTACTTCAAGCACGATGGCTATCACAAGGAAAGAGAGCTTGGGTATAGAAATAACCGAGGCACGCGGAGACGAGGATGTATTCCCGTGTTCCCTTGCTTTGCAACAAGGTACGTCACGTTTGGAGGAGTGGAGGTCCCACGAAGGATTCCCCGCGCCACGAAGGCTCACCCTATTCTCCGAACCACACCCACGAAGGATAATGGCCCTTTCCTTATGGTAAGCTTTTCCTCCGCTCCGGAGATGGCAAGCTCCACAACCACTTCACAAGCTCCACGAAGGAGAAGCCCGGGCCTCTTCACAATCTTCTTGAAGAGATCACCGGAGCACCAATCACCAAGCCAACTAGGAGGTCACCCTCCAAGAGTAACAAGCTCACGGTCTCTCACTCGAACAAACCGTGGTGGAGAGCTCAACACTATGCAATGATGCAAAGCAAGAACACCGGAGATGTTCAAGTCCTTCACACTCAAATCCCACCAAAGCAACGAATGCTAGGATGAGATTGGAGAGGAAGAACAAGGGGAAAGTCAACCAAAGACTCCAAGATCTAGATCCCAAGAGTTTCCCTCACTTAGAGAAGAAATCGATCGGTGGAAGTGTAGATCTAGATCCCCTCTCCCAAATCCTCAAATATGAGCAAGAATGGTTGGAGGATTCAAGAGGGAGAGCAAGTTCTTCAAATAGTAGCAATGGAGGAGAGAGAATGGGAAGAACTAACTTGGCTCAAGGTGGAAGAAGCCTATTTATAGCAAAGGTGGAAAAATAGCTGTTGGGGAAAAAACCAGGAGAAAAACGCATTAAAAACGAGCTAAAAAACAGCCCAGCCGGTTGGCAGGCCGGTCAACCGGAGCCTGGGCCGGAGAGGCCGGTGGCCTGCCCGGTCGGACCGGCCCACCGACCGGGGCGGGGCAAATGCGCGCTTGGGCGGCAAAACGCCACAGGCCGCGCGGGGGGGAGGCGCCTGGCCGCGTGGGCCACGGCGGCCCATCAGCGCCGAGCGGCGCGGAGCCCAGGCCGTGCGGGGGCGCGCGCGGGAGCGTGGGCCGGACTGGGTGGCGGCCCGGTTAAGGCTCCGGTCGGACCGGAGGAGGCGCCGGGCGGGCCGGTCGAGGACCGGGCCTTAGGCCGGTCATGGGCCAAAAGGCCTCTGCCTGCGGCCCGGATGGCACCGGTCACCAGGCCGGTCGGTGACCGGGTGGGCCGGCGCTCGGCCCGGCAGACCGGGCGGCCGGCCGGCAGCCACGCCCACTTTTTTTCTTTTCTTTTCTTTTTCTCTTTTTCCCTTTTCTTTAATAACAAATGTTCCCGAACTCCGAATCGCATGAAACCAGTTTTGTTTGGAAGATAACAACAAATGCTATCTTATGGAAAGTGAAAACCCAAGAATCTGTAGGAGGGGATTTTATCATGAATATAAAAAGTAGAACCTTATATCATGAATAACCGGTAAAATCACCCAACCTCGAAAACGCAATAGAAGATGCATGTGAACTCCGTTTTCGATGAACTTGGGCTTGTTGTAAAGCTAGCAACAAGCTCAAGAACCTCACACCGAGAAATACCAAGAAGCAATAAGAATATGCAACGCATGCAAGGATTGAGCTCCCTAAGACGATGTGACCAAGTTAACCAACCGAAAGCCCCTCTTGATAGTGCGGCTATCTATCCTATAATCCGGTCTCCCATCAACCACCTCGAGACCGGTAAAAGGAAAACCTATCAAGGTCATACCTTTGCCTTGCGCATCCCATCACTTGATCATTGTCGCTTCGTATATACTCACAAATGCTCCCCCATACACTATGATGGGAAAGCTTCATTGATGCACATCTTCACATGTCCATTATCACCAAATGGACGGCAAGCTCCAAGCATGTGATCCATTCAAGATGCTCATCTTGAACTTGCCCAACTCAACCTTGTATCTTCTCATACTCACTTGAGATAGAGCATGGCTAATATTGGGTTCCACATAAGAACACCATCTTCATTTCTTCTTCTTGATCATATCACATATGTATCTTCAAATCGATGATCTTGATGCCAATACACAAGGTATATCTTTATTTTCATGGCATCCATACTTGAATCCAACACATGGAGAACAAGTAGAACCTATGGAATATTCCTTCATGTAAACTCAATGAAAACATTAGTCCATAGGGGTTGTCATTAATTACCAAAACCACACATAGGGGCAATATACCCTTACAATCTCCCCCATTTTGGTAATTGATGACAACCACAATAAGAGGGTTTATATAATGAATATTAGAGACAAGTACGCAACTTATCCGAGAATAAGTTGTATACAAGAGGTTGTATTTGATATGGTCAAGTAACACAAAGCTACTAGCCCATCTCAAAACCGGCTCTACTCACACAACTACAACAAATGCAAGAGATGTGAGTAGAACCAATATATATAGAGAAAACTCCCCCACAATGTATGCACGTGTGATGAACATGAATTCATTGCATATATTGTCAAGATTAACCTTTGGGAAAGTTTCCACTATATATATACAACCATGCAAGACATAGAGATATGGAATGCATGAGAGGCAAAACACTTAAGCACAAACCAAACTTAAGTATAAAACCATTCCCTTAAACCCTCTAAACTTCTCCCCCATTGGCATCGATTGTCAAAATGGGTGAAAAATTTAGAAGGCCAATATAATGTGAGTTCCTCCCCAAAGTGTGCACTTCTCATAATTTGAGTGGAATCAAGTGCACATATCCAATGATGAATACTTGAAGGAAGTCAAACTATATTGAGGATCAAAGATTGCATAAAGATAACATGGTGAAGTGAGCTTCAACAAATAAAGCAAGCAATCAAAGATCCAAGTGGACAGACAAAGATATCATGATAAGAGAGATATAGTGCTTCTAGAAATAAGAAAGCTCCCCAAGGTTTGTGCACAATTTACAATGTTTGCATTTGAATACAATATGCACAAACATGGAATCCTCACTCCCTATATATCATTTAGAACACAACTAAGATAAATAGAGTATGCTTATCAAGAACAACTTTAGTCCAATAATTACGAGATATGAGTGCATGAAGAAAATAAATAAACCAAGCACTCATAAATTTTCTTTACCAACCCACTAAAAACAAAAGGGGTAAAAGATGGTCGGCAAAGAGCAAGGATATCAAGATGATGGATTAACGCTCTTATGTATATGAGTTTCTAAAGTGGACAAAGTGATCCATAAAGAAACATGCACACACAAGAGGTTAACAAAATAGATAAGACAAGATATCCAAGATGAAGTCATAAAATATACCAAAGGATGTTTGCTTAATAAAGCATATATATATAGCCTATGGCTCCAATTTTCACTTATGGTATATGAATGAGCTTCAACCAAGTAAAATCTCAAACACATCACAACCAACAATAAGGGAAGTAAAGCTAGTTGGAATGTTTTGAGAGAGGCAACAAGTATCACAAATACGGATTTATTTCTCAATTTCATCAATATTGCACATAAGAGTTCTTTGAGGAATTGATATGCAATAAATTGCTAGAGGGCATATTTGGGATAGGTGAATCATAAACATGATATATATATATATCCCCATCATATGCATCTTCTCAAATTACTCAAGTGTACAATAAGAAGTTTTCTTTAAAAGGATTTTTCAAGAACCTCAATATTTTCGAAATAAAGAATTCCATGCCAAGATGCAACCTACAAGAGGTTGGATGCTATATGGGTATGCATGAATAAGATACTTGTTACCGAGATAGCAATGGCATGATGTAGTAGATAGGAGTTCATCGATCATCCTAGTCTTGACTCCAATTCTCATATGGTGATAACACCTTCCTTATAGATGAGACAAGCCTCCATTGCATCTCCAATGTACCTAAAACATCATTCAAGTACATCTTGGCCCCCAAACTCATTGGGTCCAACATGGTTAGACAAACCACAATATATAGGACACACTCCATATAAATATGTGCATATTTAGATGAAATTTGAATTTCATGCACATCTTAGCCATTTAGGATTTGATGGAGTATACCCTATATAATGGATCAAACAAAGCAAGCATGCTACAAATATAAACAAATTACATATAAGCACACATAAAGACTTCAAATATCCAAGAAAGATATACTTTGGACAAAACACCAAAAGAATCGAATAAGGCATAAAGGTGTCACCAAACAAATTTGTTGTCCAAAATATATCAAAGACGCAAATCACAAAAGATTTGTTCAACAAAGTTCAACAAATGAACTAAGAAGAAACCATTGAGCATAAAGGATGAAATAAAGCAAACATTCTCAAGGATTTATCTCATTCAAGCAAATAAATCATGTAAGAAAGAATGAGATAGCAAACTCCCCAAGAGAGCAAGGTTCAAACAAAATAAACCAAACCCTATACACTTTTCACAATGGCACAATGTACCGTAAGGAAAAGGTTTGTCTTCCAAAACAAACACTTGATATGAATCAAGAGAATTTATCAAAAGATTTTTCAAAGGGACAAGGAAGACACATGGGAGCAACAAAGATTTGTTGGAAATAAAATAAGGCAATAAGAAACAATCCAAGGTGAAGATGATCCATGAATTCAACACATACAAGGTTATCAATTGTCAAAGACAATGAATATATTGGACATCATTTCCGGTGGTGAATTGACAATGATAGTAAGGATCAACTTCACAAAAAAAAGGCATAGGATAAGTATATATAATTAAGCACTATGCACGGATGAAGATTCTTGATGGCTTCAATTAGTCAAACAATCACGCACGGCAATGATTAGAATAACTTGAAGCAAACGGTGTCCCAAATAAGATATAGAGATATGTATTTGAGGAAAATCGTACCAAGAATTTCTTACTCAAACAAGAACCAAAAGATGAGCAATAAAAGTTTTTTTTTTTACTACAAGTGGAGCTTGTTTGAGCAAACATGCCACCTAGGATCAAGATAATTACGTGTATCAACACTAAGTGGCATAACCTCATATGTTCACATTTTCTAGGCTTGTGATATGTACATAACATATTACTCCCCCATAATGTGATAAGTCATTCTTCTAAAACAAGAGGCAACTAAAATTCGACTAGAGATGATTAATGGACATTAGAATTTGAATTTCTCATGAGTATGACACACCACATAGTGACTAGATAATCTTGCAATATCAATACTAAGTGGTGGTATCCATGTACACATATTTTAAAGAAAGAGAGATGCACAAAGCATATCACTCCCCCAAAATGGGATGTTCCATTAATCACTTCAAAGAGAGCCAAATAAGATATCATCAAGATGCATTAGGCTCAAAACATTACACAAGTATATGATGAGTCAAACAAGCATACTTGAATACACAAGATAGGCAAGTAAGATACAACATATACAAACACATATTTGATACAAAACCAAACATGCAAAGGGGCAAGTAACTTACAATAAGCATGAAGAGTTGAAGTATAAGTTACCGCAAAGAGGAACATTGGATATAAGATATAGATGATAATCCATACGACTTGGCTTGGTAAAAATATAATATATGAAGATCCCTTAATTCTTCATGAAGTAGCCAAGTCTCCAATGCCCTCCACTTGTACCTATTGATCAAGTTTGAGATTGTTGGTCCCCAACCAAGTTGGGTCCTAAGAGATTAGTCACAATAGGCTTGGCAACCCAAATGGTTCTTTTCTTGAAACCACTTTGAGTTCCAACAAACTTGGCAAACACATTGCCATCCTTATCCTTCCCTAGAGAATAATCATCATCAACAATTATAGGGTTAGATAAGGTACCACCTAAGCAAGAAGAAGCAAAGTGCCCCTTCTCACGGCATAAGTAGCAAGTGTTCCCCTTTCTCTTCTTTATTGATTTCTTCTCTTGGGGAACATTATCTTGATTCTTCTTGGGAAGTGGCCTATCTTCAACTTGAGGTCGAGCATGAGCTTGACCTTGACCTTGTGGCCGTTTCCCTTGTTGTTTCTCACTCAAGTGCTTCTTCTTCTTCTTCTTCAATGGGCATGATCTAACATGATGCCCTTCAACCTTGCACTTGAAACAAACCAACTTGGCCGGATCCTTGACTTTGTCTTGGCCCTTCTTCTTGTTGCTCTTGCTCTTGGACTTGTTCTTGTTATTGGAGTTGAATCCAAGTCCACTCTTGTCATTGGGGGATTGTTGCACACTTAGCATCTTGTCAAGTGCGGATTTCCCTTCATGACGCTTTTCCAAGTCTTTCTTCAAAGAAAGGACTTGAGCCTCGAGCTCTTTTATTTCCTCTACATGGTTAGTAGAAATACAAGTACTAGAGGAAGTAGAAGCTTCATTGTTAGAGCAACAAGGCAAATCAAGTAATCCAACACAAGGTGTATCACTAGTTTGACTAGATGGATTACAAGGACTAGCACATGGTAATATAACATTTTGGGTAGAGATTGTGCTAATGTCCACATGAGGCTCACAAGATGTTACCTTAGTGATACTAGCCTCATGAGCTAACTTTAGCTCATCGTAGGAAATTAGAAGGTCATCATGAGAGCCCGAGAGCTTTTTATGACTTTCTTCCAATTCCCTATAATTGCTAGTTAGCCACTCAAGTTGAGCTCTTAACTCAACATTCTCCTTTAAGATAGATGCTTCACAAGAATTAGAGTTAGTAGCACAAGCATCAACAATAGTTTTCTCATTTTCATGCATATAGGATTCAAATTTTTGTGTAAGCATAAAATTTGTATGCTTCTCATCTTTTAGCTCATGCTTGAGGAGAGTGAATCTCATTTCCCCATTTTCAACATGGGACTCCAACTCCACTATGGTTTCCCTATAATTACTCACGGTATCCATAGAGTGTTCGAGATTAGCACGAGCTTCTTTATTACCATGAAGAGAAGCATATACCATTGCCATATTATGCACCAAGATATTATATTCTTCATCATTATCATCATCATCACTCTCATCATTAGAGGAAGTGTTAGGAGTCAAAGTAGGAGATACCTTTGATCCATTTGCCATAAGGCACATGTGTATACCGGAGGATGAAGATGAAGAAATTCTTGAATCCTCATTTGAAAACATGTCTTGATCCATAGAGTGTTCGGTTTCCTCTACATTATTAGTCAACAAACAACTAGAGGAAATAGAAGCATTTTGATTATGAGAGCAAGACAAGGCAAGCATATCATCATGGGATTTATGTAAGCAATTTACACATGATATGCAAGGACTATCAACACAAGCATGTAGATTATTTTCAATGCTAGATGTGTTCAAGTCCAAAGAGAAAGCATTGCAATGGGATAGAGATGAAGAATCATCACTATTGAGCACAATATCAACATTGCAATTTTCCTCACCACTCACCATATCATTACCTCGTGTCTTGCTACACGTTGGTGAAGTGGAAGAAGATGATAACTCATCACGACCGGAGGTGGAAGCAACTTGGAGCTCTTCATGATGTGAAGGGGAAGAGAGCTCCTCGGAGTCACCACCGACCAATTGAGAATTGGATCCACCAAACATTTCCTTAAGCTTGATCCACATCTCATGAGACGATTTTCTCTTTATATATATCAAGAACCTACGAAAATCGGGTCTCAAGGAAAATAAAAGCTCATTAGATACTAGAGCTTCAAGATGTAAGTTTTTCTCATCCTCTAAAGATAGATTTTGAGGATCCATCGGAGGAGAAAAGCCTACATCTAGATATTGCTCAATGTTTGGACACAAGGTCCGAAGATTGCAAAGCAAGCAATTTCGCCACAAAAGATAATTTGTGCCATCAAAGATAATTGTGTCATTGTGCACTATATTACTAGCCGACATCTTTACTCTCAAGGCGGTGAAGCCTTAAACAAGGAGAGACCTTGCTCGATACCAATTGAAAGATCGAGATGTCGCCTAGAGGGGGGTGAATAGGCAATTACAAACTCTTGCGGATTTGTCTTGTATGAATGCGGAATTAAACTATCGTTTAGTTTACAAGCACAAACCCTAAATATGCTAAGCTCAACTAGGTGTGACAATAGCAACTAGAGCTAAGCAAGATAGGCACAAGATATATGTAGCACAAGTGATAGCAAGATATATGTACTTCAAGCACGATGGCTATCACAAGGAAAGAGAGCTTGGGTATAGAAATAACCGAGGCACGCGGAGACGAGGATGTATTCCCGTGTTCCCTTGCTTTGCAACAAGGTACGTCACGTTTGGAGGAGTGGAGGTCCCACGAAGGATTCCCCGCGCCACGAAGGCTCACCCTATTCTCCGAACCACACCCACGAAGGATAATGGCCCTTTCCTTATGGTTAGCTTTTCCTCCGCTCCGAAGATGGCAAGCTCCACAACCACTTCACAAGTTCCACGAAGGAGAAGCCCGGGCCTCTTCACAATCTTCTTGAAGAGATCACCGGAGCACCAATCACCAAGCCAAATAGGAGGTCACCCTCCAAGAGTAACAAGCTCACGGTCTCTCACTCGAACAAATCGTGGTGGAGAGCTCAACACTATGCAATGATGCAAAGCAAGAACACGGAGGTGTTCAAGTCCTTCACACTCAAATCCCACCAAAGCAACGAATGCTAGGATGAGATTGGAGAGGAAGAACAAGGGGGAAAGTCAACCAAAGACTCCAAGATCTAGATCCCAAGAGTTTCCCTCACTTAGAGAAGAAATCGATCGGTGGAAGTGTAGATCTAGATCCCCTCTCCCAAATCCTCAAATATGAGCAAGAATGGTTGGAGGATTCAAGAGGGAGAGCAAGTTCTTCAAATAGTAGCAATGGAGGAGAGAGAATGGGAAGAACTAACTTGGCTCAAGGTGGAAGAAGCCTATTTATAGCAAAGGTGGAAAAATAGGCTGTTGGGGAAAAAACCGGGAGAAAAACGCATTAAAAACGAGCTAAAAAACAGCCCAGCCGGTTGGCGAGCCGGTCAACCGGAGCTCGGGCCGGAGAGGCCGGTGGCCTGCCCGGTCGGACCGGCCCACCGACCGGGGCGGGGCAAATGCGCGCTTGGGCGGCAAACGCCACGAGCCGCGGGGGGGAGGCGCCTGGCCGCGTGGGCCACGGCGGCCCATCAGCGCCGAGCGGCGCGGAGCCCAGGCCGTGCGGGGGCGCGCGCGGGAGCGTGGGCCGGACTGGGTGGCGGCCCGGTTAAGGCTCCGGTCGGACCGGAGGAGGCGCCGGGCGGGCCGGTCGAGGACCGGGCCTTAGGCCGGTCATGGGCCAAAAGGCCTCTGCCTGCGGCCCGGATGGCACCGGTCACCAGGCCGGTCGGTGACCGGGTGGGCCGGCGCTCGGCCCGGCAGACCGGGCGGCCGGCCGGCAGCCACGCCCACTTTTTTCTTTTCTTTTCTTTTTCTCTTTTTCCCTTTTCTTTAATAACAAATGTTCCCGAACTCCGAATCGCATGAAACCAGCTTTTGTTTGGAAGATAACAACAAATGCTATCTTATGGAAAGTGAAAACCCAAGAATCAGCAGGAGGGGATTTTATCATGAATATAAAAAGTAGAACCTTATATCATGAATAACCGGTAAAATCACCCAACCTCGAAAACGCAATAGAAGATGCATGTGAACTCCGTTTTCGATGAACTTGGGCTTGTTGTAAAGCTAGCAACAAGCTCAAGAACCTCACACCGAGAAATACCAAGAAGCAATAAGAATATGCAACGCATGCAAGGATTGAGCTCCCTAAGACGATGTGACCAAGTTAACCAACCGAAAGCCCCTCTTGATAGTGCGGCTATCTATCCTATAATCCGGTCTCCCATCAACCACCTCGAGACCGGTAAAAGGAAAACCTATCAAGGTCATACCTTTGCCTTGCGCATCCCATCACTTGATCATTGTCGCTTCGTATATACTCACAAATGCTCCCCCATACACTATGATGGGAAAGCTTCATTGATGCACATCTTCACATGTCCATTATCACCAAATGGACGGCAAGCTCCAAGCATGTGATCCATTCAAGATGCTCATCTTGAACTTGCCCAACTCAACCTTGTATCTTCTCATACTCACTTGAGATAGAGCATGGCTAATATTGGGTTCCACATAAGAACACCATCTTCATTTCTTCTTCTTGATCATATCACATATGTATCTTCAAATCGATGATCTTGATGCCAATACACAAGGTATATCTTTATTTTCATGGCATCCTTACTTGAATCCAACACATGGAGAACAAGTAGAACCTATGGAATATTCCTTCATGTAAACTCAATGAAAACATTAGTCCATAGGGGTTGTCATTAATTACCAAAACCACACATAGGGGCAATATACCCTTACACTTTGCAATATCATTCTTGTGACAAGAAATCACTTTCTACTCACGAATAATTTTATACACAGATGTAGTTCGAGAACCCCACCTGTTCTGACACGAAATCACTTCCTACTAATGAATTTTCTTGTGTTCGAGTCTTCGGGAAAGGCCAAATAGAACATGACTTTGCTTTCTTTGTAGCGCCGGTGTTGATTTGAGTAAAAATATTACAGACATCAACTAAGATAATACCAGGTTTGTTGAGGTATTGACTTGGTTCTTAAAGGTTAAATTAGTTTTTATTTATTCATTTTTGGTTCTACTCTTTTTAGGTCAAAATAATGATGCTTTCTGCTATATTCGTATGGTACAGATAAATAGTTTATCTATTTTTTTAATCTTCAAAGCCAGTAAATGTCAACTGTGTGCGGTCTATCGATCGATTGTTTTATATAACTATGCTTCGATAGAATGCAAAATAAAATGCTTACTTGATAGTTGGCCTCCGAATAATCCGAATGTTATATAGTGGCGAACTCCAAAAAATTGGGTTGCCTCCGTAGTAATCGGTGTCGTTTCACCAAGTATGCTTTGTCACCTCCGTCTCGTATTGGTATTTTTCCTAGGTGTTTGAGTTGCGAGTAAGATGGTTTTCCTCTTTCTTGAATTTATTTTCCGCCATTCATGCCTCTTGGTGCCTATATTTTTCCAGGTTACTATAGGAGAAAGGCCTGGTGTATCCTTTTTCTAGCTACAATGATCACCATCATACGGGTTACCTCATTATGTCTTTCTTTGTTTATGTTTAATCTCTTTGTATTTGAATTGGTTACTCTCCAATTAGGCAAATCATGATACTAAAACTTGCTGGATGCATGGTACATAGCCTTGCACATATATTTACTTCCTGGATTTCTCTTTGCTGCAATTGGGTGTTTCAACTGGGTTTGCTTTGAATGTCAAGTGTTAATGACCTTGCCGATACTATATCCAATGAGGAGGTACAATCTACAATCAGTTTTGCTTTCCCTGCTACTCTCTGTTTGTGAATAAAATGCCTTTGCTTCCTCTACTTTGCATGTACATCTTATAAACTTGGCACCGTATAATTGAGTTAAGTATGATCCCAGTTTTGGAGGTTGCATTCATTCAAATTTAACACACGGTGCAATGAGACATTTAACAATCATAACATATGAGGCAAAACCTGATGTCTATTCATGTTTCAATTCGAAATACAAGTGTTCTTCTTTTAAAAGTTGATTTGGCCATTAAAAGGAAACTGCGGTTCAACTTCATCAATACATCAAAAATATTTCTATTCTTTGAGGGATGCGATGGTTTTTACTCTTAGGAAAAAAATACATAACACATGTTCTTCATCTATGTTCTGTTCTTATCGGTGTTTTCTTTTCTCGTACTAAGTATGGTTGTGTTAATGAACTTGGCAGTCCGAGATGACCTTGGTTGGAAACTACTTTCAGTTTTCTTAGAAGTCCGCTTTCCTCGCTATCCTCTCTCTCGGTTTTCTTAGCTATCTTCTCTCTCAATTTTCTTAGAAGTCCGATTTCCCTGCTATCCTCTCTCCGAATAAATTTCCTTTGCTTGATCAGCTCACATCTTTATTTTATAGTTTTTCCTGTTTCTAATCAATGTACATATATAGATACTATGTTTGTCTTTTATGCGACGACAAAATTAATAGCTTAGATTTAATTTGTGGTTGATAAAAATTTGGCAAAGGTGTCATTCATAGGTTAGTTAAAGAAAAGTAAATATTGAAATCATTAATCTTTTTCTATGCCTAACCTTACTTTGTTTCCACGCCTAGGTTGTATACATAACATATGATGTTTATGCGTATTTAGGGCTTAACAGGTTTTGTTCATAAAGCCTTAGTGCATATATTTGTTGGTTTGACTGTTTTCTCTTATACTTTGTGTTTTCTCATCTCACCATGCATGTATTGATGGACCTGTACTTTTTTCTATTTTGGAAAGACACTCGTGATGATGACGCCTGCCCAGATGAGGAGGAATGAAGAACCTCGAGGTTATATCCTTCTTCTTTCCCGTATAAAGGTTCCAGATTATAGATTTGAAGCACCTATATAGATTCCCTTTGCTTGATCTACTCGAATACATTTCCTTTGCTTGATCTATTCACATCTTTATTTTATAGTTTTTCCGTTTCTAATCAATGCACATATATAGATGTTATATATATGTGCATGGAGATTCTTTCTTCTCTTATTCATAATCTACTGGAGATGCATGTCTCGAGACCATATGCATATCGGCAAACACTTTAAGAATGTGTTTCGTTTAGCTTCTTCCATAAATTTATACATGGAAGATATACATGCTCTTTTTTCGTTCATTTCATGCATGTGGATTTGCTAGAATATAGAACTGACGCCCCTTTCTATTTCAGCCTCGATGGGTTCCCCGCGATGCTCTTCTACCCAGCTCGGAAGAAAATCTTTGAGCGTGTTTGTTCTTAAATATAGTATTTCACATCCTATTTAGGGGTGCGTACTGGTAATATGTTTTTTCTTTTAGTTGGTAGAAATAACATCGCCCGCACATGGCTTCTCCGCAGTGCTACCATCTAAATTTGCATCTACGAATTGTCTCTGGACTCCTGAAACTAGCATAAAACATGCATGCTCAACTTCAGTGCATATTTCAAAGCTGCCAATCAGTATGGAGTTTTTCAAGGATACAGATATTCCATCTCTAGATCTCTACAAGCTTGCATATGTATATATATCCATGTTTAAGGATAGCTGAAAATGATAAATCTGCTTTTAGTATTGCATTCCGTCTATCGATTCGGTTTGTTTGGCTGAAATTTGCGGATAACTTTTGACGAGGGACCGGCTGGTAGTGGAGATATCAAGTTCATCAAGAGGCATGCTGACATCCTTCGAGGTTGAAGTGCAATGTTGCAAGAAATACCAGCTGACATTATCCAAGGCCCTCTCTTACTATGTGATGGCTCCGGAATACTCCTGCTGTCATACCTTCGTGTTTTCTTTCTAATATCGTTTACTCATGCTTGCTCATGTGATACTAATATTATTGCCCCTGGTCTCTCATTGATGTATTTCTTTTAAGAAAAGCTTTTGGTAGCCAAGATGCTTGATATACCCGAGATACATATTGCATCCATTTCCACATTAGTAGTTAGACTTCGATAAAATGTCCATTATCTACTTTCTTCCAATTTAAGCTATAATATTTAAGAATGACTTTACATTTTTTTAGATTACAAACCATTGATGTTGGGGAACAAAGCGTGCATAATAAATGAATTCACGTGGTGGAAGGAAAACACATGGTAAAGTGGCTACAAGTGAAATATGAAGTGGTTCTCCCATTCTCATTTTTCACAAAAATGGATATTATTCAAAATATTCTTATAGATGTACAATAGCCGAAAGAAGTTATATGTGTCAAGAGTTATTACATTTTTTTCCATTCGTAGATATGTTGTCAGGGATATGCCATGGAGAGACTCCTGAGGTGGCCACCGCATCCTAGCAGACAACAGCCTAGGATGGAGATCCATTTAGGTGGCCCTCGCCACTATCGGCCTGTGATGAAGATCTGTGTAGACCACCTGTTCAAGCCACGGCAGCTGTCATGGAGCCACCCGTAGGTGGGCACGACATCCCTACGAACGCGACCGGCATATGTTGGTGAATACAAAATTTAGAAGCAACTGAATAGAATACTCGTTGGTGACCGTAAATTTCGAAAGGAAATGATTAGTTTTAGCATTTGTTTTGGTCAACGCCATTGCTGCCGCTGATGTTGTCTTTGTAATCGGAGGTGTTCTGTTCGTGATCTTACTACGGTTTGGGTTAGTCTTCCGATATACGATCTGGCAATTTTTACACATGGTACATGCTACTTCGGCCCCAAATTAAGCAGCTAGCAGCACACATAAATGATGAACCAGCCAATTGTATGCTTATGCACTTGACAGGGTTGCTTGTACATACATTTCTCTTATGTGTTTGTTGGAACTAATTAATATACAAAAATTCAGAGAATGCTTCAGAGTTATAAGCATTGGTGGCGATTAGGATTTTTTCCAGGACAACTTTTCGAGTACTTATGCTTAGAACTTAATACGTGCCCCAACATCCTCTTAATATGCGTCATGTAGGTTCTCGAAAAAAGTGAATTCACAAAAGACATTATAAGTGATTCTCATTCATTATATCACCTGAACAACCCTTATTAGAATTAGAACAATCAGAATAATAATGATGTTATTATTAGTTGGATAGAGTATCTTGCTGGGAGTGTATAAGCGTTCGCTGCTCCATTTGCAGTTTCGTGTGCTTGAACCTAATTTACTTATAGTAGCAACTTATTGTAAAAACCTAACGAGATGTATTACTAGCTCTGTCTACAGATGGTTGTGGTAAATTTATCAAAATTTAGAAAAAAATTAAAACATTTATTTATGGATAGAGGGAACATTATATTGGTAGTTATTTTTATCGCTGCTATTAGAATAGTAATACCGACACGCACTCCACGGGATCGTGCGCCAAGGCGCACATCTAAATCTAGTTTCTATAAGTATGGCTTGTTCCTAGTGGGTTGGCATCAGTCGTGGTGACGCCTACAACAAGAAGAGAATGGTGGCTCGGGAGCAGGGTTGGTGGTCCCTCAACGCCCAATCTAGAGTTTGGCATGAAGAAGATTGTTGCTCCAGAGCAAGGTTGGTCGCCCCGAATGACATGCCACATGGACGTGGCCCCGCTACTAGCTGGTTTATCATCGTCTAGCTCTTAAAGCCTCAAAAGCGACAGTGAGGGTAGATAGGACATTAGAATCTTGGCTCCTCTTCTAGCGAGCTACTCCCTCCGATCTCCTTTAATTGACTCGAATTTAGTGCAACTTTATACTAAATTCGAGTCATTTAAAAGGTTGGAGGGAGTACAATGCTCTATCTTGCAGGATCCAAAAAGACTTAATTGTAATATTATTTTCTTATGCTATTTTTTTGTAAAGTTTCTAGGTCACTCTCTTGCATATTTCACATGTGTTGTTTTCTGCGAAAAGTCCAGCGATCTATTCATATGCATCAACAATAGTACATGAAAACATAAAAGTAATAAAAAATACAAATAAGTCTTTAACCAACTATCGACGAGCTGACGACTAAAGCCAAAGGACGTCAGAAGCGTGCCATCGTCCTCGCCCCTCCCTCACTGGAGCTGAGCAAAACTTGTCGTAGTAGAGCTTGTTGAAGTAGAGAGAAGGGAAGTCGTCGTGCTAAAGCCAAAAAGGACCAACAGACAAGAGAAACAATCGTCGCCGATGAAGAGAAGCGCAAATCAGAAGCAACATCGACCAAATCCAACGATATTTGCCGGAGACACACCTCCACAGGCCCTCCGATAACGCTATGCGGATCACCGAAACTAGGGCTAGATGGGAGGGGGGGTCTTATTCTATCTTCAGGAAGTCGCCACCGCCACATCTTTCTAAATAGGACACATGCCCTAACAAAACAAAGAAAAACATTAAAAAACGGAGCCCTCACCTCGAGAAAGACCGAGATCCACCGCTCCCCCATTGCCGTAAGGCTACATGAGGCTTGGCGGATCAGCGGCGGTGCACCGACGGAAGGCAGAAGCAATCTCATTTACTTTCTTGGGAGATCGCAAATTCCACGCGTGTTTTCCACATGTGTTTTTATCCACGCTTTGTTTGATTTTTAACAATAGGGCGAGGTTTCTCTTGCGAGGAAAAATGTGGAAGCAAAATCCGAATTAAATGGTCATACTTTGGTTTTACTTCGACCTGGCTTTGTTTTCTTAGAAACTTTTCTCTTCTTCCTTTCTTTGAGTGGAGTGTTTTTTTTTTACCGTTTGTTATTCAGACATTTGTTTTCGTAGTAGAACACACGTAATCTTGGAGATGCGTTCAGGGCCGAGCAGTGCTGAAAAAGCCCCATTCAGTTGGGCTCAAAAGATTTGGGCAGGCTCAAAAATTCTTAGCCCGACCCCGCGCGCGCGGGCAACCAATTCGCGCCCCAAACAGCGAAAATTTTAACCCCGAAACAAAAAATTCGCGCGAACCACAGCCCACAGGGCGCTTCGCGGCCGGTTTTGAAAATTCGAACCAAACATGCGAAACGCGATCGCTCCTCTTCCCACCGTCCCCTCTCCCAAAATCATTTTCCTCAAATCCTCTCGCGCGCTCATCTCCATCCAAATCCCGAAAATATTTCGTCCCCGGCGCGATCATTTAAGCCCTGCTCCCCTCCGTACGCAGATCACCCGCGAACCCGACCTCGCCAAAATCACCGATCCAATCTCGAATCCGCCCACCTCGCCGCCGTCCGCCGCCCATGGAGACCGCCGGGAGCGGCGGCTGCAGCATCCGCGATCTGCCGCCGTCGAAGCGGTTCAAGTTCGTCGGCTCCAACCTCGGATCGGCGCCGCTGCCGGTCAAGAAGCGCGCGTTCCGGCCGCTGCCGGAGGCGGCGCCTGTCCCCGTTTGCCTCCCCGCGAAGAAGCGCGCCTACGCGCCGGCGCTGGCGGAGGCGGCGGTGAGGGCTTGCCTCCCTGCCAAGAAGCGGGCGTATGCGCCACCGGCGGGTGAGATCTCGCCGGTGGAGGCCGCTCCTCCTCCCTCCGCCCTGTCTAAGAAGAGCGTCCAGGCGTGGTCGCGCCGGGAGGACGCCGCTGCTCGCCTGCCCGTCCCGGCGAAGAAGCGCGTTCAGATGCGGTCGGGCCCGGTGGCCGATACCGCCGCTCCCTCCGTACCGCCGAAGAAGCGCGTCCTGACGCTGTCGCCTCTGAGGAACGCCGGTGCTCCTCCCACCGTCCCGGCCAAGAAGCGCGTCCAGGCGCCGTCGCTCGGTGCGGACGCCGCTGCTCCCCTCTCCGCCCCGGCGAAGAAGCTCTTTCAGGCGCCGCGGCGCAAGGAGGCCGCCGCCGCCGCTCCCTCCGTCCAGGCGCCGTCGCCCACGGTGGACGCGGCTGCTGCTCTCTCCGTCCCGGCGAACAAGCTCGTTCAGGTAGCGTCGCGCCCGGAGCCCGCCACCGCCGCTCCCTCCGTCCAGGCGAAGAAGCGTGTCCATGCGCCGCCGCCCAAGGAGGACGCCGTTGGTCTTCCCTCCGTCCCGGCCAAGCAGCGCGTCCTGGCGTCGTCGTGCTCGGAGGGCGCCACGGCCGCTCTCTCCGTCACGGCCAGCAAGCGCGTCACGTCTCCGTCTGCCCCGGAGGACGATTCGGCTCTGTTCCCGGTTTGCCTACCGGCGAATAAGCGCGTGATGTCGCAGTTTATCCCGCCCTCGCCATCTCCATCAATGAAGTCTGATGGGGATCTTGTCGCTGCTGCCAAAGAAACCAGGCCTGAAGGATCGGTTAAGCGCCGCGGCACCACCAGTTCTTGCGTGGCAGATGGTGCCGGAGACTGCCCAAGAGCTGAAGCGTCCAAGTTGCCTGAGAAGCCCAAGGAAGTCAAGGATCTGGTGTTCACCAAATCCCGCAGAGGGAACACTGCAAAAAAAGCCAGTGGTCTGCATTGCAAGAAGCTCTCTGAGGTGATCAGCGGCATGCAATCTGAAGTTCAAGCTGAAGTGCCCAAGGCATCGGAGCAAGCGAGTGATGTACACTACAAGAAGCTGCTGAGTGTTGTCAATGACAAAAGTTCTGAAGTTCAAGCTGAAGAACTCAAGACATTAGAGCAAGTGAGTGAGGTACACTGCAATAAGCTCCCCAATGATATACATTCTGAAGTTCAAGACGAAGTGCTCAAGACAATAGAGCAAGCAGGTGATGTGCACTGCAAGAAGCTCCCCAATGTCATCAGTGGCAAACATTCTGAGGTACAAGATGAAGTGCTCAAGACAGTAGAGCAAGCGAGTGATCTACACTGCAATAAGCTCTCCATTGTCGCTGCTGACAAACGTTGTGAAGTTCAAGGCGAAGTGCTCAAGATAGCAGAGCAAGCGATAGATCCTAAAGTGGCAGCACCGGCATTCGAAGTAGAGCCCAGGAAGGAAGATGAAGTGGCGGTGGAGCGAAAGCAATGTGCCCTTGTGGAAGAAGTGGAGGACGACGGCGTGCTCTGCGAGGTTTGCCGGAGTACTGACGGCGACCCGTCGGACCCCATCGTGTTCTGTGACGGGTGCGACCTCATGGTACACGCCACCTGCTACGGCAACCCGCTGGCACAGTCCATCCCCGACGGCGACTGGTTCTGCTCGCTCTGCTCCGAGAAGGCGGCCACGAAGAAGGGCAAGCCTGCACGCCTGCCCTGCTGCCTCTGCCCGGGGAGAGGCGGCGCCATGAAGCGCACCACTGACGGGGCGTGGGCGCACATCGAGTGCGCTGTGCTTGTGCCGGAGGTGTTCTTCCAGGACGCGGACGGCCGCGACGCCATCGACTGCTCCCTTGTGCCCAGCCGCCGGTTCACCAAGCACTGCTACATCTGCGAGAGTAGCAGGGGCTGCGCGCTGGAGTGCTCACAGCCGAAGTGCGACCTTGGGTTCCACGTCTCCTGTGGCCTCAACGTCGGCATGTGCATCGAGTACCGTGAGCAGAAGGGCGGCGGCGTCGTTGCCGGTTTCTGCATCGAACACACCAAGATTTGGGAGAAGGTAAAATCTTGCATTTTCTATTTTCTTGTTTAAGAGTGGGTTAGTTGCTATGGAAAAACTAAATTCAGCAATCTGATGTGATTTTTTGTTGTTGGATTTGTGTGTTTCTTGGTGCAGCAACAACTGACTGGCAAGTACAAGATTGTGTCAAGGGGGCATTAGTGGCATTGAAGAGAAAAATCAGGCGATCTACTATGGAGTGGTGAAGATTTGCATCTCATAATTAGTGTTTAGGAAGTATCCCATTATTCTTCTAGTTTTTCTCTCCTTTTGGTGTGTCTTCTGCAATGTTTAGTTATAGTAGTAGTAGAATATTAGAGTGTCTCATGGCATGTGCATGAAAGTAATTACTTATTTGCAGTTATATTGGCACAATTTGTGTCTTAGACAGCTTGGAGGTGTTCAGTTTCAGCTCATTTCTAATGTCAGGAAGATGAGTTGTTTCTACCTCTTAGATTCTTCTTAATAAGCATCGTCTAAATCTTGTTATTGAAATAAGAACATGATTTTTTTCCAACTGTTCCCTGTTGCCACCATACATGCCAAGGAGCTCTTTTCTACTGTTGAATTGTTATTCTTTGCTTCAGAATTAACTTTGCTAACCAAATTACTTGATCTGACTTTTGAGTCAAACTAATTCAAACTAATTCACCTTCAGATCTCTCACTGTCACAACGCTCTGGTATATTTTCTGATGTAGGAAGTGTGCACTAAACAATGTAATTTAAATGTTGAATGGCCTGTTTCGAAATAGGACCTAGCAGAGCAGACTTCTGTACTACGTACATATAAGATGGTAAACACTGTAATCTTGTCCTGAAATGCCGAAATGAAGCCTGAAATCTGAATTGGCAAGTATCAACATGAATATCCAAATTCTGAAGAAGTCAGTCAGATGCGCTCACCCGAACAAATAACAATGCTATCTTTCTAGTGTAGAGAATATGCAAGAAACAACGTCAATTAGATGTTGAATTGCCTGTTTTCTGAACCGGACCTTGCAGAGTTATACAACACAAGATGGTGTAATCTTGTTGAAATGAAGCCTGAAACCTGAATTGGCAAGTAGATGAAAATCTGAATTCTGAAGGCCGGATGATTTTTTTTCCATATAACCCTGAAAACAGGGCCGGATTCCATTATCAATATCTTAGCAAATGTGGATCTATCACTCTATCAGTATTCAGTACCGATATGAAAGCATGAACTTTTCACCATGTTTGCCATTGTCATGATATAAGTATCCCTTTCCTGATGCTGAAACGACACTGTTTGCTCAGATCACGAAATTAATCAACCATATATAATCCTGAGCGATTGCCTCGATTGGAAATAGTCAAGACAACGAGCATCTTTGTTAGTTGACCCAACTTAAAGAATCAAACTAATTCATCTTGTGTTGGGTCAACTTAAGATATGTTGCACGCCTTTTCCACTCTCAACTATATGTGATTTTTTTTGGCCTAAGAAAACCCGTAAGAAATGGTGTTGGAATACATTCTTTTCTTTCTTTCTTTCTTTCTTTCCTCCTTTCTTTCAGAAAACTTTGAAATGGAGCCTGAAATCTGAATCAGCAAGTACACGAATATCTGAATTCCGAAGAAAGTCAGTTGCCTTCCGCAGACTATCCACTTGTCGTATTCCATCTATAAAAGAATGCCATAAATTTCTTAAAAGTTGGATGTATCTAAACACTGTTTAGTGTATGAATACATCTAAATTTAGACACATTCAAGACATTGCCGCCAAGCATACCGTTGCCTTGTACCCTTCCTTTGCCCAGTATGCTGCTGCTTATAGTAGTGTAATCTGCCCTCTGTCGCTCTCAGCGTGCAACTTGGACGGCCAATAACGTTCCAATACAAAATGCTGCCCCATCTCCGTGTGCTGCCTGCCAGTGGCATGTCTTGTACTCGTACTCAACCAGGTGGTCTTTCTTGGCATCGCATCAAACTCGTTGATCCATCATAATTTTGCGTAGATCAGCAGGTTTCGACGATGAATGGCAGGTATGATCGGCATGTCTCAATCGGGCAATAGAACACGAAAAGGAAAGGAGAACACCAAGTGTCTCGAATTTTCGATCATACAGGCGAGAAGTGTATAAGATGAGAAAATGAGACGATGACCCCTTTGTCGAGGTGGGTGGGAGCTGAGCAGCATTCATTCAACGACTGAATTGGAGGAGGGTGGGTTTTTGTGTACCGATTGCCTGAACTAATAATGGAAAAACACGCACACGCAAATTTCTTCAATTATTTCAAAAAAAATCTTTTATTCAACGCGAAATATCTAGAAAAATGGTGTATGTCTATTGTTGGATTATTGGAGTGAATGGAGGTGAGTATACAAACGTGTGAATGGATGTATTACTCCTTCCATTCACTATTACAAGATGTTTTAGATTTTTTTTTTTACAAAATACATATATCAAGACGTGTTTCACGTTTTCGTTTGTATCTAATTCACATTAAATATTTAAAATATCAATGTGCAGGTTCACAAGTCATTAATAACGTATATCCACATTACAGAAGTAAGTACAAGATTGTGTCAAGGGGGCATTAGTGGCATTGAAGAGAAAAATCAGGCGATCTATTGCTATGGAGTGGTGAAGATTTGCATCTCATAATTAGTATTTAGGATTTGTTATTCGTCTAGTTTCTCTCTCCTTTTGGTGTGTTTTCTGCAATGTCTAGTTATAGCAGTAGAAGAGTGTCTCATGGCATGTGCATGAAAGTACTTACTTAATTGCAGTTATATTGACACAATTTGTGTCTTAGACAGCTTGGAGGTGTTCAGTTTCAGCTCATTTCTTATCTCAGGAAGATTAGTTGTTTCTACCTCTTAGATTCTTCTTAATAAGCAGTGTCTAAATCTTGTTATTGAAATAAGAACATAATTTTTCCAACTGTTCCCTGTTGCCACCATACATGCCAAAGAGCCCTTTCTACTGCTGAATTGATATTGTTTGCTTCAGAATTAACTTTGCAAACTAAACTAATCAATTATGATACCGTGTGATGTGCAAAGTAGTGCAGGCAATGTGCATATTGATTACTCCGATTCATATTACTTGATGCTAAAATGAATGTATCTACAACTAAAATATGTCTAGATACATCTATATTAGTGTCAAGTAATATGAATCGGAGGGAGTACTTGATCTGACTCTTTGAGTCAAACTAATTCACCTTCAGATCTATCGCTGTCACAAATTTTCACTCTCAACTGGTGCTGCACTGGTATATTTTCTGATGTAGGAAGTGCACACTAAACAATGTAATTTAGATGTCGAATGACTTGTTTCCAAACCGTACATAGCAGAATAGAGTTATATACTATGTACATAAGATGGTAAACACTGTAATGTCGTCCTGAAATGTTGAAATGAAGCCTGAAATCTGAATCGGCAAACATGTACATGAATATCCAAATTCTGAAGAAGTCAGTCAGATGCCCTCACACGAACAAATAACACTGCTATCTTTTCTAGTGTAGAGAATCTGCAAGAAACAACATCATTTAGATGTTGAGTTGCCTGTTTTCCGAACCATACCTTGCAGAGTTATACAACACAAGTTGCTGTAATCTTGTTGAAATGAAGCCTGAAACCTGAATTGGCAAGTAGATGACTATCAGAATTTTGAAGATAAGTAGATGATTTTTTCCCATACAGACCCAGAAAGCAGGGCCGGATTCCACTATCAATATCCTAGCAAATGTGGATCTATCAGTACTGATACGAAAGCATGGACTTTTCACAATGTTTGCCGTTAAGTATCCCTTTCCTGACGCTGAAACGACACTGTTTGCTTCAGTGTTTATCAGATCACGAATCTATCAACCATATATAATCCCGAGCATTGCCTCGATCGGAAATAGTCAAGACAATGAGCATCTTTGTTAGTTGACCCGACTTAAAGAATCAAACTAATTGATTTTCTGATTCCTGGCAATCGCACGCCTGTTTCACTCTCAATTCAGTCCAGGACATGTGCTTTTTTCGGCTTAAGAAACAGCCTTTTATTTCTTTCTTTCTTTTGAAAAACGTTGAAATGGAGCCTGAAATCTGAATCGGCAAGTGCAGGAATACCTGAATTCTGAAGAAGTCAGTTAGTTGCCTTCAGCAGACTTGTACTTCCTCCATCTCATGAATGTTGTCTAAAATTTATAAAAAATTAGTTGTACCTAGAAACTAAATAGCATCTAGATACATTCAAATTTTGACAAATTCAACCAACGTTCTTGAGACGGAGAGAGTATGTAGTTCCGCCAAGCACAACGGTGCCTTGTTCCCTTCCTTTGCCAACTATGCTTCTGCTTAGTAGTATAATCTGTTATCTGTCTCTCTCAACGTGCAAACTTGGGCGGTCAATACCTGCGCAAACCACGCTCCAATACAAAACGCCGCCCCAACTCCGTGTGCTGCCTGCCTGCCATGTCTTACTCAACCAGGTGGTCTTTCTTGGCACTGCGTGACACTCTCGTTGATCCATCATAATTTTGCGTTGATCAGCAGGTACTCCCTCCGTTCCTTTTTAATTGACTCGAAGTATCGATGATGAATGGCAGGTTAGGTATGATCAGGGTGTCTCAATCAGGCAATATATGACGAAAAGGAAAGGACGGCACCAAGTGTATCGATCATAGATGCCAGAAGTGTAGAAGATGAGAAAACGAGACTACGACCCCTTGGCCGAGGTGGGTGGGAGGCGAGCAGCATTCATTCAGCAGCTGAATTGGATGAAGAATTTTCTGCACCGACTGCCTCCAATTCGACTAAATAAATGTTGCTATAGGTACAACACTTTTAGCACTACTCATTATAGATAAACCATTCATTGTTAATGCTAGTTATAGTAGGAGTAACGTAGATGTAGACATTTTTTCCTAAATATCTGATCAAAATTAGTAAGATTTGATTTTTTTACTTAATGGTTAGACGCCTTACATTTTAGAACAAGGGAATACTTATCTAAAATTCTTTTTACGCAGTGTGAAATATTTTAAGAAACGTACATGTATATTCTTGGATTATTGGATCGAATGGAGGTGAGCATACAAACAAGTGAATGGATGCATTACTCCCTCCCTATTGTGGAATGTCTTATGATTTTTTCTGAAAAATATCTAGATACGTTCACTGCGTCTCGTATCTAATTTACACTAAGATATCTAAGACATGTTATAATAGTAAATAGAGGGAGTATTAGGCATGAATGTGCAGGTTCTCGACTCACCGTTAATATATATCGACAAATCATTGTGGAATTTTAGGAAACATGGAAACCCAGCTTAGGAGCCCATGTACATGGTGCGTCCTACCGCTTCCTCTGTTCTATAAAAAATGCCTTAAATTTATCTAAATTAAAATGTATTATATTTATGGGACGTTATTTTTCCCTCGTCACACACTTTGCTTTTGGAGATGGCCAGATATTTTGTGCAATCCGTGTAATCAAAAGTTACCTCCCACTAATTAATATACGTGTGAGACTAAGTCAAATGTCCAAGTGGTATTTTGACACAAGGTGTTGTTCGATCTTATTGGCAATAACGGACCAGTCATTTTCCGACGGCTAAAAGGAGAGCCCCAAGCCTATGTGTTAATTTTTTTGGGCGCACTATCTCTCAAGCAACAGTAGATTAGTTCTATATCAATTGTCGTAAATTCGAATGTATCTATATATAAAATATGTCTAGATATATTCAAATTAACGATACGAGAGAGTAGGTAATTTTCTCACAAGCTCAACAGTTGGTGAATCAGACTTACTATGATTGTAGTGGACTTCACCGTTATGGTTTTGTTTGGAAATAGCAGAATTTTTTTTCCATTGTGTCCAGGAGATGCGCATCGTTCTGATTTTGGCATATATTTCATCCATTCCAAATTAATAGACGCAATTTTACCAAGATATGCATGTACATATGAGTGCAGATTTGGTGCAACAGAGAATCAGTGCTTAGCATTTTTTCTGTTTTAAAAATCAAATTAATTCACGAATAGATACACATGTCCTAAATACTCGTGCGAAGTTTCAATAAAAAAGTGCATTGTATTTTAAACTACAGAAAAACCAAATCTGTGGTTGTGTAATAGGTGAGAAAATTCAGATTTTTGCCAGAAATTTGTCTTTTTTGTGTAGTTCAAAGTACAAATTATTTTTCTGCCATACCTTCCAAATATTTATATGTATGTGTGTATTGAATTTTAGATTTTTTGAAAATCTAGGAATATGCACCTTTCATGTATCTTAACGCTATCTACACAAAGTTAAGTCAATTAATATATGATCAAGTGAATATTGAGCACAACTCAAGTTTGAAAAGAAAACTGAGCAGAGTTAAAAAATATAAAAAAATGTTTTTTTATACGTAGAATACTACTCAAAGTGGGAGTAACATAAGTAATAACATCACATATTTCAAGATATTTTGGTGACATGGCATGATAATAAATGAAGGAAGAGAGTGGAGTGGTAAGTATGTTACTGTAACATCACACTTCCCAAGACAAGATGAGTATATAACATAATAAATATGAATTTGCATGTCACTACACATATGTTACTCTCCACTATAAAGGTAGTACTCCAATATAAATTAGTAACATGTGCATATTACTACTCTATGTTACTCCCCACTATGACTAGTCGAAAAGACTAAGTCATAACCCGCCCCTTGTTAATCCTCTGGTCACCAAAGCAGTATACATAATTTTCTTGCAGCAGCAGCCGTAGCGGCAGGTGCACGGGACCGGCACCGCTTGTAGCGTAGCGTGTCCACGATTTGTTGTCTGTCTCACTATTTTGCGTTTCCCTTCCTCGACTCCTCGTCGTCTCCACTCTTTCTTTTCTTCTCCCTCTTCCAGTGGTTTCCTTCCCCAATCTCTTCCCTTCGCTGCCGGTCTCGTCCGCCGTCCTCTTCTCCCCCTTCCTCCTCCGCGATTCGCTGCGCCTACGGCGACGGGGAACCTGCCGGCGCCGATCGGTTTCCTTTCTTTGCCGGTAAGGTACCCTATCCCAGCCCGATTGGATCATTTTGATGGGTTGGTGCGGGATTTCGTCTCGCGATTCCCTTAGTTCCGTTGCCGTGTGGCGGTGGCCGAGTAATCCCCGTTGAGGTAGCTGCCGATTTGCTTGTTTGTTCGCTGCGTGGTAGGTAGGTACCCCTGCTAATCTAGTCCGTCTATGGTTTGGTTAGCTGCTATGCTGCTTCTTCAGTGCGGAGACCGATCTTTGCTGACCAGAAGCGCGGCCGCAGCTGGTTTTCGATGAATTTCTAGGGGGTGACTGACTGAATCCCCGTTCCCCATGTTAGGCAGGGTTTTTATGGGGTCCAGTGCCCTCCGGCCGAAAAAGATCCTTCGGAACAGGGGAGAAGTGCGCTTCGTAGAGCTGAAACACTTCTTTGAATCAGCACTCTTTAGATTTTGAACTTCAAAGAACCACTGATGTGAGTTTGGAGTATAAGAGTTCAGAACGGTAAGAGGTAGCTCGAAATGATATATTGTTGCTGGAAGCCGTAGTGCTCCAGCCAACTACCCACCTGGATTTACCACCCGGGTTAAGAACCTGGGAAGCATCCCTGAGTCTCTGAAGCTGATGCTTGAAATTTTAGACACGTCACCTGCTAATTAAAGCTTTTCTGCTTGCCATGAAAGAATAATTTCAATTGCTCGCAACATTTGTTCCTACCAACTACACTCGTATGTGTGTTTGAACTTTGAACAGAATTTTTGCCATGGAAGAATAATTTCAGTTGCTCACAACATTTGTTCCTACCGACTACACTCATATGTGTGTTTGAACTTTGAACATAAGTTTTTTATATAAATTTTCTAAGTGATGCAGCAAGATGACCACTCTGACAAACTTGCAGGATTGTTGTGGGAAGCTGCGTACTTTTATGTTTTATTCTTGGGACCAAATTTGTTGAACTGATCCCAGCAAGGAGGAATCGAAAGCAGTTTGGTGTTAAGCCTTCTAGCTGCATCTTTCCTGAACAGCTCTAGGATAAATGGGTGAAGGTAACTACTTATCCAAATATGTATCTATCTTTTGAGTCTTTATCGAAAAATCAATCTTTTGAGCAAAACCTAAGTTTTCCTTTGCCGCTATATCGCTTAAGTTATGCAGGAAATCTACAACTGCAGTTCAAAATACACAAAACCCTTAGTCTGCCATTGCAAAAAAACAGAGAACTGTTTTCTAGAAACTCCTTTTTACATGATGTTCTCATACGGGGTAGCATAGTAGTGTATAAACATCAGCAATATATGCCATGGTTAGGATTCAAAATTTACAGTTCGCCTCTGTTTATTAGGATTTAAGCATGATCCTCTATGCGAATTCTCTTAATTTTGTTTGTAAGAATCTAATTCACTCTTGGCATTATGCAGCAAGCTCGGATGAAATTTGCCATTGTCAGGATTGCCTTGGCAAGTACAGCCTACTCAGAGATGAAGAGAACCCGCACTTGGCGAAGTTTGAGAGACGGCTTCCTTGCTTTGGTTGTGGAATAGGATGGTCCTCGTAAGAATCCTTTACCATTTAGGAGACTTCAGTTCAAAATTTAAATTCTGGATCTGGCAATATCAAACAATTTCTGGTTGCAGATTTCTGTTAGGTTTCCTGTGTCCATTGCTTTGGTACTATGCAACGACTCTTTACTTCTGCAATTACTACAAGAGGGATCCCCGAGAGCGCCCGGGTCTTGCTGCCTCTGCTATTGCGGTTGGTTTTCCTTCCACAGTAAACCCTACAGTAATTAATGTATTTTGAAAAGAAACAATTCATATGTATTAAGTAGTGTAAAGATGATTTATATCTAGTTACATGAATCCATTTCGAAAAAAAATCTAGTTACATGAATCAAAAGAGTTTTCCTGTAGAAAGTCATTTGCTCATGCATGTGAACCATCATGCATCCTGATTGCAGATGTGTTGACAGTTGTGTAACCGGATTGATATCCCACTCTATCAGACTGCACATACTTGAAAAGGAGCCTCACCTTTAGATTTTATTCTGCCATTGTTTGCTTGAGGAAACTTCAATGCTAGATTGCAAACCTGCAACTGCGCAGTCATTAACAGTTTTTTCCGTTGACGAACTTGCTCGGATAGGTTTGTCATAGTGTTCTTCGTACTGCTTCAATTACTGCAGTTCTCATACTGGCAACCCAGCAGTAATTTACAGTTTTTGTTTCCTGTCCTGATGAGGTTGCTGAAATACTATGGTTACAGCGAGTTCTCTTAAATCTTAATTTTGTGTGTACCTGCAGGCGGGCTTCTTCACAACTGTGTCTGTTATTACCATCTCCATCGTTCTGATAATCCGGGCATCCGAGTGATTTCTATGGCATGGAGAACATAGCTGAGGTCCCTTATTGTTTATCGGAAGACGAGGTGTTCAGGAGGCGACTTGTAATGCTGGAGATACATAGCATAGCAGATCGTTTTAGTCCCTTATGTAATCGTGCATGTACAAGATATCCATCGTCGGGGTTCATCTGCGGATTGTTGTCTACCAGTGTCGTTGTACAATGTTATTCAGAGGGTGGGAACAAATGACTATTTCATCATATAGCATGCAAATCATGAGGCCACAGGTGACTGGTCAAATCCCACAAATTATAGAGAAATTGCCTATTCAGTTGGTGGTCGCTGGGACTGAAATTACGGTCGGCATCATCAAGGGAAACAGAATGATACTGAAATTACGGTCGGCATCATCAAGGGAAACAGAATGATACGCAGATACGCTAGACTCTGCATTCCCTGGTTGTTCTTCCGTTGTAGCAGTACCCTCTGAACTTGTTGTAAATTTTTTTTTTGAAATAGAGGCAAAAGTTTTGCCTCATCTATTAATTAAGAAGGTCTTTAGTTTTTAGGAGAAAATCGAGCGAAAATGTACAATAATTTTGGCCAAGCCCACATCAAGAGCACACCCACAAGAGAACAATATCAAAATAAAACAACCTCTAAACAACTAGAACCGACAACCTAAGACATGACAATCCAAAATGAGTCCATCACTTAAGCAGCTTCTCAAACTTCTCTTGTTATGGCTCTCCTCCTTATCCTGCTGATTGATACCTTCTTAATAGACTTCTCCACCTTCTTGATAATGTCCTCTGAGGCTTTACCTGTCAAGATGCAGGCAATTTCCTTACCATAACCAAGGCTAGCGGCCTCCAAACTAGCGGGCAAACCATAAAGCTTCTTTGCAAAAAGAGCATCTAAGATAGGAATCAACACTACCTCTTGTTGGATGCAGATGGGCTGCAGCCCAGTAAGGCAGCCCATATAGTCTACAATTCCTGAAATCTCAAGGCCCATCACGTTGACAGCTTGGGACAGCCTTGGGGGACAAAGTTTAGTCCCACATTGCTAGTTGGGAGAGAGTTGGAGTGGTATATAAGGGCTGCTGTTCTACTCCTTTCAAGTGAGTAAGAATAAAGAGAGCCCTCGCGCACTCCTCCTCCTCCGCCCGCCCCGTCTCGCCTCGCCTCGTCACGCACGCACGTCGCGTTTCGTGACTCGAGTTCGAGTTCGAGACACACTCAAGGAAGTCTAAATTTTTGCTTGGTGCACCAACTGTGCTGGGTACGTGTCGGCCTGCATGTGCATGCTCGCCGCGTGTCCCTGGCTTCCTACGCGTGTCAACACGGTCGGGGCGGCTCTTCTCCCAGGCTATACAAGGAGACCGATCAGATCTGGAAAACAGTGCTCTTAGATCTCTCTCTCGCGAAAGTTCCTTTTGCTGTGCTACTCTCTAGTCTTCCCCATCCCGGCGACTGCGTGCACAGCCGTCCGGGAGAGCAGGCCTCCGAAACCCCGTCCGTTGAGATCCTGCACCGGGAGACGGGCGATAAGGTTTTTGGGGAGCGTCTCGGCGCGACTGCTCGTCGTCTGTTCGTCTTCTTCATCGACGGTTCGGCTACTTCTTCGACGAATCCGACTACACCATGGGCGACATCAACAACTCCCATGGTGGTGCTGCTGCTTCGTCTGGTGCGACCTTCCCGGTCGCGATGTACGTGCTTTTACTCTCCTACCTTGCACTGCTATTTGTTCCATGTTCAGATCTGATGCATGTGCTTAGTCTGATGTGCGTGGTTAAGTATGCTTGTGCGTCTGTAATCTTGTTTTCGGTAATTAAACTCACACGAAAATTGCCTAATAATCCAACAATCCAAAACCTTATATGTATAGGCAATTTTCACCGTCTGGTTTTGCTGCTGCGCTCAAACCGAGCCCTTTTACGGGTTCTCATTTCAAGAGATGGCAGAGTAAGACCCTCTTGTGGCTCACTTCTATGGGCGTGCACCGAGTTGCGGAAGGTACTCCCAGAGGTCCGCTTACTCCTGACGAGGATAAAGCGTTCGGGGATGCCACCGTAATCTTTGTGGGTGCCGTGCTAAGTGTGCTTGGAGACAAGTTGGTTGATGCTTATCTCGCACATACGAAATGGGAAGGAACTGTGGGATGCACTCGGACGCTAAGTTTGGTGCTCGCCGATGCCGGAGGTGAACTGTATGCTATGGAGCAGGTTCAATGACTACGAGAATGGTTGAGAACCGATCCGTAGTAGAACAGGCTCATGAGATACGAGATCATGGCAAAGGAACTCGAGCTCCTCAAGTGTGTGCTACCGGACAAGTTTGTCGCGGGATGCATTGTCGCTAAGCTTCCCCCTTCATGGAGGAACTTTGCCACTTCTGTCAAACATCAGAGGCATGAGTTTTCTGTTGTGAATATCATGGGCTCTCTGGATGTTGAGGAGAAGGCGAGGGCAAAAGACAAACACACTGGAGGAACCGATGGACGTTCTGCTGCCAATATGGTACAGAAAAATGCCCACAAGTCCAAGGGAAAGAACAAGGGAGTCTCCCGGACTACCAACTTCAAGAAGAAGGGGAAAACGGAGAAGAAAGATCCTTGCTTGGGTGTGTGGCGAGACTGGCCATTGGGCTAATCGTTGTCCACAATGCAAAGGAAAGAAATGTCGAGCTGGACGGAACTCAAATTCGTCGAGCATGGTCATTGGCAACACGAGAGGAAGGAACTGCAGGGCATGGTAATATGTTACCTACTTGTTCTTTCGGTGTTTCAGCCCACGGAATGGTGGGTTGATACAGGTGCCAATGTTCATGTGTGTGCTGACATCTCCATGTTTACCTCTTATCGGGCCCGAGGTTCCTCGGTAATGATGGGGAATGGGTTACATGCTACTTGTTCGTGGTGTTGGCACGGTAGATCCGAAGTTTACTTTGGGAAAGATCGTGCAAGCGAAGAACGTGCTCGCATGTCCCTTCTATCAAGAAGAATCTCGTTAGTGGCTCCCGTCTTATGAAAGATGGGTTTAAGTTGGTGTTTGAGTCCAATAAAGTTGTACTGTCCAAGTATGGAACTTTTGTTGGAAAGGGATATGAATGTGAGAGAATGTTTCGCTTCTCTCTAGAAGACTTCTGTGATAATGTTGTGAACCATGTAAGCACTAATGTTAATGAAACTAATGTTTGGCATTCACGACTTTGTCATGTTAATTTCGGTTGTATGACGCGGCTTGCTGATATGAGTTTAATTCCGAAATTCACCTTTGTCAAAGGCTCTAAGTGCCATGCTTGTGTGCAAGCAAAGTAGCCTCGCAAGCCTCACAAGCCTGCGAAGGAAAGAAACTTGGCACCACTAGAGCTCGTACATTCGGATCTATGTGAGATGAATGGTGAGTTGACAAGAGGTGGAAAGAAATATTTCATGACTTTGATTGATGATTCCACTAGGTACTCGTTATGTGTATCTCCCGAAAACTAAAGATGAGGCTCTTGATTTCTTTAAAACCTATAAGGCTGAAGTTGAGAATCAACTTGAAAGAAAGATAAAAAGGGGTCGGTCCGATCGTGGTGGAGAGTACTTTTCTAATGAGTTCAATTTATTACGTGCGGAACATGGTATAATCCATGAGAGGACGCCTCCCAATTCCCCACAATCCAATGGGATTGCGGAAAGGAAAAACCGTACTCTAACGGATTTGGTTAACGCCATGTTAGACGTGTCGGGTTTATCCAAGGAATGGTGGGGGAGGCTATATTGACTTCGTGTCATGTCCTAAACCGTGTTCCAACCAAGAATAAAGAGATTACCCCTTATGAGGAATGGGAAAAGAAAAGACCAATACTCTCCTACCTACGAACTTGGAGTCTGTTTGGCAAAAGTGAATTTGCCAATCACCAAAAAGCGAAAGCTTGGACCAAAAACCGTGGACTGTGTCTTTCTTGGCTATGCCGCCCATAGCATTGCTTATAGATTTCTTGTGGTGAAATCTGGAGTGGACGACATGAATGTTGGCACCATCTTTGAATCAAGAGATGCTACATTCTTTGAGGATATATTCCCTATGAGAGATATGCATGGCATGTCTAGTTGGGAATCTGATCCTATACATGAAACTCCTATGGAGTCTGATGAGGAATACGATGATGAGAGTTCAGATTCTGATGAAGATGACAATGAAGCTCCCACAAGGAGCAAGAGACAAAGGACTGCAAAGTCTTTTGGTAATGATTTCATTGTGTATCTTGTGGATGATACTCCCACTACCGTTTCAGAAGCTCTCGCATCTCCTGATGCAGACTACTGGAAGGAAGCGGTTCAAAGCGAGATGAATTCCATCTTGGCTAATGGAACGTGGGAGCTAACTGAGCGTCCTTATGGGTGCAAACCTGTAGGATGTAAATGGGTATTTAAGAAGAAGCTTCGAGCTGATGGTACTATTGAGAAGTACAAAGCTCGGCTTGTAGCCAAAGGCTATACCCAAAAGGAAGGCGAAGATTTCTTCGATACTTACTCACCTGTGGCGAGATTGACCACCATTCGAGTACTACTTGTCATTGGCTGCCTCACACGGTCTTCTCGTTCATCAAATGGACGTTAAGATGGCTTTCCTAAATGGAGAGTTGGACGAGGAAATTTACATGGAACAACTCGATGGTTTCGTACTGCAAGGTCAAGAAAGAAAGGTGTGTAAATTAAAGAAATCTTTGTATGGCCTAAAGCAAGCTCCCAAACAATGGCATGAGAAGTTTGAAAGAACTCGACATCCGTGGGCTTTGTTGTTAATGAAGGCGACAAATGTGTGTACTACCGCCATGGTGGGGGTGAGGGCGTTGTCCTATGCTTGTATGTGGATGACATACTAATTTTGGGGACAAGTCTCAAAGTGATTGAGGAGGTCAAAACCTTCTTATCTCGGTGTTTTGAGATGAAAGATCTTGGGGAAGGCTGATGTTATATTGAACATCAAGCTATTGAGAGATGAGAATAATGGGATTACTCTTGTGCAATCTCATTATGTTGAGAAGGTGTTGAACAGATTTGGCTATGCTGATTGCAAATCTTCTCTCACACCTTATGATCCTAGTGTCTTACTTCGAAAGAATGAAAATGCAACTAGAGATCAATTGAGATACTCTCAAATAATTGGTTCACTCATGTATTTAGCTTGCGCTACGAGGCCTGATATCTCGTTTGCTGTGTGCAAACTTAATTAGCCGGTTTGTGGCCAACCCGGGAGATGATCATTGGCATGCTCTTGAGAGAGTGATGCGCTATCTAAAGGGAACCATGAGTTATGGAATTCATTATACCGGGTATCCAAGAGGACTTGAAGGGTATAGTGATTCCAATTGGATTTCGATGCTAAAATGAAAGCCACAAGTGGATATGTTTTCACTCTTGGTGGTGGCGGCTGTTTCTGGAAGTCTTGCAAGCGGACCATCTTAACGAGGTCAACTATGGAAGCAGAACTCACGGCATTAGATACGGCTACGCGTCGAAGCGGAATAGCTTCGTGAGCTCTTGACGGACTTGCCTATGGTTGAAAAACCAATACCGGCTATCCTCATAAACTGTGATAATCAATCTGTGATTATAAAGTGAAAAGTTCTAAGGATAATATGAAAAGTTCCAAACATGTCAAGAGGAGACTGAAGTCTGTCAGAAAACTGAAGAACTCCGGAGTGATAGCATTGGAAATCTGGCAGATCCTTTCACAAAAGGACTATCAAGGAACATGATAGACCTTGCATCGAGGGAGATGGGTTTGAGACCCACTTGAGTTGCCGAGGGGGTAACCCAACCTATGTGATCGGAAATTCCGTGAACTAGGACCTGGGAAAACAAACCGGAGTAACTGAGTTGAGAGAAAATTTAATACTCCCACTCCATTGTAGATGCAATTCTCTCATAGCTACTGTAAGGCAGGTTGACAATGTCTTAATGTGTTCTGAGCGGCTCTTGATGAGCGAAGAAGCCGTCCTACAGGGCGATCTTTTGAAGAACACACCTATATGAGTGACACTACTGGTCATAGTGTGGGAGATTTGGGTGAATCTCTAGTAAGCTCATGAAGGGCCGAGGAGTATGACTTATAAGCTCCACCCGAGGGGAAGGCTATGGTAGCCTAGTACCGTGCCGGCATTGAGCGAAACTTGCTGCACAAAGACTGACAATTCAAGGCATAGTCCATTGTTCAGTTGTAGTCAAGCGTAGCACCTTGCCTAGGTGGAAGTTCAAATTAACAGTCTCCACTGAAGTGCAGGTATATTAAACATTGAATGAAACTAATGTGTCATCTGATGTGCATATGAGATCTGGTGGGGGATTGTTGGATGCAGATGGGCTGCAACCCAATAAGGCAGCCCATATAGTCTACAATTCCTGAAATCTCAAGGCCCATCACGTTGACAGCTTGGGACAGCCTTGGGGGACAAAGTTTAGTCCCACATTGCTAGTTGGGAGAGAGTTGGAGTGGTATATAAGGGCTGCTGTTCTACTCCTTTCAAGTGAGTGAGAATAGAGAGAGCCCTCGCGCACTCCTCCTCCTCCGCCCGCCCCGTCTCGCCTCGCCTCGCCTCGCCTCGTCACGCACGCACGCACGTCGCGTTTCGTGACTCGAGTTCGAGTTCGAGACACACTCAAGGAAGCCTAAATTTTTGCTTGGTGCACCAACTGTGTTGGGTACGTGTCGGCCTGCATGTGCATGCTCGCCGCGTGTCCCTGGCTTCCTACGCATGTCAACGCGGTCGGGGCGGCTCTTCTCCCAGGCTATACAAGGAGACCGATCAGATCTGGAAAACAGTGCTCTTAGATCTCTCTCTCGCGAAAGTTCCTTTTGTTGTGCTACTCTCTAGTCTTTCCCATCCCGGCGATTGCGTGCACGGCCGTCGGGAGAGCGAGGCCTCCGAAACCCCGTCCGTTGAGATCCTGCACCGGGAGACGAGCGATAAGGTTTTTGGGGAGCGTCTCGGCGCGACTGCTCGCTGCTGTTCGTCTTCTTCATCGACGGTTCGGCTACTTCTTCGACAGATCCGACTACACCATGGGCGACATCAACAACTCCCATGGTGGTGGTGCTGCTGCTGGTGCGACCTTCCCGGTCGCGATGTACGTGCTTTTACTCTCCTACCTTGCACTGCTACTTGTTCCATGTTCAGATCTGATGCATGTGCTTAGTCTGATGTGCGTGGTTAAGTATGCTTGTGCATCTGTAATCTTGTTTTCGGTAATTAAACTCACACGAAAATTGCCTAATAATCCAACACCTCTATGGTCCAAAGAGGCGAGGGACTGACAAGACTGCGACTGGCCGCCTCCAAGGTCTCAAAAAGCATAACACCGGTGAAAGCACCGCAGGAAAATCACCACGCAACTCATGTCGCTCGACGTGATCTGCAAGCACCGGAGCCAAGGTCTCCTCTATGCCCTCACTCTTAGAGACAGTCAACACAACAGGTTGCGGCGGCCGATAGGGGCTGCCACGAGGAGAGAAACAGCTGTAGAGATATATTCTTTCTCAATCACGAGATAACTTCTCCTCAACGGAGCCAAGTGGAAGTAAAATCTGCGCGGAGTATGTCAATTCTACTCGCCGGGTGTGGCGTGTGGCAGTATTTTTCGTTGCAATACCATGTGAACTGAAGCGCTAGGTCGAATCATGATATTCTGTATCGTATTTTTTTTTTTTTGAAATGGAACACAAGATTCCATTAGATACTTAGCTCAGCAGAAATGCTGTCCACCAACACACGTACATCAACAGGCAACGAGTCCGGCCACAGTAGTTTTAGTTCCTGTCTACTGTACAGTCCTATTACTAGGACAAGGTGCACACTTCACACATGACTAACCAACATATGGTTCACACATTAGAAAGTATCACCCTCTCCTCCCGTGCCCCTCTCGGATCTCACTTTTTTCCCACATGAACACGGAAGAGATGAAAGTTGGTTTACAAGACTTGGTTCACCACACCACAGGCCCAAAGGTCTTGTAACCATCCGCCAAAAAGAAGGAAAAGCAAGAAAAAAAAGGCTAAACTACATGACCCCTCGCGGTTGGCAAGACAGTGGAGACGGCCCAATCATTTTTTTCGCTCACTGGAATGGCTGCACGAACAGCCCGAGGAGAGAGAGAGAGACAGGAGGCAATCCAAACCAATCTAGGTTTTTTTTTTGTCTCTCCCAGCAGCAACACCGCCGATCTGCCATGGATCTTGTTTCTTTTTATTTTTAAGATAACTAGCAGTGTGGCCCTCGCAAATGTGAGGGCAACCGTTTTAATTTGTCGAAAGTGACACTTTACATTGTAGGGAATAATATAGTTTCATAGTCCACAAAAATAGATAGATATATATGTGGAAAATTCAGGATTATAGTATGTATTATAATATAGTATTGTTTTTCCCTAATACATTGCAATTGTTTATTCTCATTTTAATTTAAATATGCCAGGTCTCCCTACCCTCCGAGTAAGGTTTGCATCCTACAACAGAATTAATATTCTGTAGAAGTTGTCCGTACGTGTCGCACTATTGCTTTATATGTGTCATAACTAAACTGAAAACCCACTTATTTTGATCATTGCTCAAACATGCATATCTACGGATCAATATACTTAACATATGATATGACCTATTGTCCAGTTTATACTTTATCTGAGCACATATTTGCATTTCTACCACGATCTAGCTAACTTCGTGTAAGAAGTTTTTTTTTTTTCCTTTTGTTGATACGCCTACGAAGATGTCACTTGACAACCTAGTACTGTGAGTTTTTATTTTTGTAGGGAGAGACGGTAGTAGTGTGTATTCTGCTTAATTTCCATCCCTCTGATGTGAGATCCAATCCGGTAAATGTACATGTAGATTGGCATGGATTGTACCCTGTCTAATGAATAATATATATAGAATTCGCCGTAGCTTTCCACCAGCGAAAATAAAATCTAATGGTAGCCAAGGTTTGTTTGTGTGTTGGATAAAATCACGGCTAAGCGCCGGAATACCGCCTGGTATTTTGCCTGAGATATTCAAAACAAATTCATAAATTCTTTATACTTTAGCAAATCATATTAATATAGGTAAATTTCTTATGTGAGATCCAATCGGATAGATGTACATGTAGATCTACATGAATCATACCCTGTCCTCTAAATAATATATTTTGAATTCACGTTAGCTTTCTCCGGCGGAAAAAATTCTATGGATAGTCAAGTTTTTTTCTTGGTTGGGTAAAAATATCGCTAGGCACCGTTATTTCCCTTTCTTCGCAATATCGGAAATATCGGCGTGTATTCCGTCCGAGATATTAAAAATGAAATTCATAAATTCTTTCACAATTTCCCAAAAATATTTAAATTTGATAAAATATAGTCCAGTAGAAAATAATATGCGTGGTAGCTGGTAAAACAATTTTCCGGTGAAATATTGAAAATACAAGCGGACAAAAAAACGCATACATATATACTACGGCTAAGCGCCGGAATACCACCTGGTATTTTGCTTGAGATATTCAAAACGAATTCATAAATTCTTCAAAAATTTCCTAAAATTATTTATATTTTAGCAAAGTATATTAATATAGGTAAATTTCTTATGTAAGATCCAATCAGATAGATGTTCATGTAGATCTACATGAATCGTACCCTGTCCTCTAAATAATATATTTTGAATTCACGTTAGCTTTCTCCGGCGGAAAAAATTATATGGATAGTCAATGTTTTTTTTTTCTCGGTTGGGTAAAAATATCGCTAGGCACCGTTATTTCCCTTTCTTCGCAATATCGGAAATACCGGCGGGTATTCCATCCGAGATATTCAAAATGAATTCATAAATTCTTTCACAATTTCCCAAAAATATTTAAATTTGAGAAAATTACATTAATACTGGCAAGTTTAGTCCGGTAGAAAATAATATGTGTGGTAGCTGGTAAAACCGTTTTCCGGTGAAATATTGAAAATACAGGCGGACAAAAAAACCGCATACATATATACTATGCCGATATTCTTATATATTACCAGATTTGCCGTGTAATCATAGTCTAACTAAGCTAGCTACAAATGCTTAGTTATCTTTTTGTTGAACGGAGGCAGTACTTTGGTAATATCTTATATGTTTCTATTTATGTTGAACGGAACACGTTAGATGAAAATGAATCAGCTGCTATTGTTTTTTTTCTTATATGTTGAACGGACCAACATACATGCATGTGCATTTGGGGTGTCGTATAGGAACAAATCATCAACAAACAGTTTTTTTCCTTTCTATCAGACCACAGTCATATTCTTTTGATGGCCTGATTGCTTGGTTCCGGGAGACCACATCCTAAACGTGACTTTCGAACGGGATAAATCAACCTATGTGACAGGTTATACAAAACTATAGTGTACGTAACTTTTCTAACTTTAAATCTCAACCGTTATAATTAAGATCAATGGATTAAATAATTTAAGTACATGTGGATTAACGTGGTGTCTCCTTTAAGCATCCTTATTTTGCTTTTAGTATATAATAGATTACAGTGTTTTCTTCACGATGGTGATGTGGCGACAACATCCTTAAATCAGAAAAAGGTCCTCCTTCCCTATGTCCGCTACGATGGTACGCCTACCATCGGTGGAAGGCGTATGTAGTTGTCTTCTCGACGTATCCCATGTGATTCAGTCGGCATATTCGTTGGTATGGTTTCATGTCTGGCTCTTCTGATACAATTTTCATCATTGGTGATGATTGATCTGGTGTGATAGTCCTTTGTGGTCTTACTACGACGACTTGCCGCATGCTCTATTACGATAAATTTTGCCTGAATCTGGTGAGGGAGGAGCGAGGAAGACATTACGCTTTTGGTTCATTATAGTGTGTATTCATCGCTAGGTGATGTAAGGACCTATTTATAATTTTATTATTTTTAACACTCCTTATACTATTGTTCACTAGTAGGGAAATCGCTATAAGAGTACGCTCACCGGCAGCTCTCTAGTCTAAACGCATGTGACTGCCATTAGTCGCCGTGGGCTAAAAATGTGCACGGGAGTGGTGTATTCGTATTGGTAGCATAGGGGAGAGTAGGGTACGTGACTACTAAATAGGCCCTAGATGCAACAAGATCCAGAAAGTACCTGGAGTGAGCGACAAAATATTGGTAGCATACCCTATTTTGGCAGGCTTCTACTAATCAATTTATTAGTAGCATGCTCTATTTAGGCACTTGTGGATCGAGATCGCCTTTTCAGTTTTAAAAAAATAATAGAAAATTCAAAAAATAAAATCCTTCGAGATGGTCATGTATTATGTCATCTAGTTTTAAGGAAAATTAATAAATATGAATTTCGACCTATTTTGCAAAATAGCACATTGTTTCGGTAAAATGACTTTAGATTTTGCATACGATCTCGGATGAATTTTTTTATATGAAAATATATCTTTGGAAAATTTTACATCCGATTTCAACTGCCTATGGCCGTTTACCGATTTTTTAGATGAACACAGAGTTTCTGGAGGTTTTAGTTTTCGATGAAAAAAATATTCAAATCTGATTTTTTTTTTAAATCACTTGTCCACTTCTCTACCCTCTTTCCCTCATCCTCTCCCACTTCTCCACCTTCTTTCTCTCATCCTCTTCCACTTCTCCACCTTCTCCCCTCCTCCTCTTCCCCTTCTCCACCTTCTTTCCCCTCTCCTCCCCCTCCTCCCCCTCTTTCACTTTTCCGGCGTCTTCTCTCCGACAAGCTGCAACCACCTCCTCCCTAACGACAATGACCACTTCCTCCCCGACGATGACAACCACCTCCTCTACGGCAATAGCGACCGCCTCCTCCCCGACGACATCAACCACCTCCAACGCCTTGCTCCGATGCCCTGCTCCACCACCATCGACGCCTGCTCCGCCACCGCCGACACCCTTCTCCGCTCCTCTACTATCCTGGATCTCGTGAACTCCACGAAGATGTGACATGGAGTCGATTGATTTCTTTTAGTTTTTAGAGTGTTCTATGTAAAATCACGTGGACAGTTGGACACTGGTCCCAACTTTATTTTAAATTTTCAAACAAAAAACACACTAGCAGCAGACCGAAAATGCGCATGCGACTGGTATGTTAAAAATAGCATGCCAAAATTGACACACGATTGGTACCTGGACTACCAGTCACGTGCGTTGTGGGCACATGACCGGTGCTCGACTACCATCGGCGAGGTACCGGTCGCAGGCCGAGCACACGACTGGTAGCCAAAAGACACACACGACTGATAGCCTATTCTGTACTAGGGGTTGATAATTATTAATAAACTAGCTAAATGCCTATGCGTTGAAACGACATATGAAATGAATTAATTTAACTATAATAGAGATGATATTGCCAGATCATGGCTGATTTCAAAATAGTTAGTGGATTTTCTCTCTCTTCGACCTCCTCCCGTGTCTCTCATCTTGTCAAATTTCGTACGGTATGTTGGAGATAGTGCCCTACAGGAAAATAATAAAGAGTAATTCTTATTTTACTGCCGGCCGGACTCCGGCTCGATTCACCGCCGGCGAGCTTCCCCCGCCGTTGTCGACCACGTCATCTCGCTCCCGGTGAGTTGCTGCACCTGGTGGTGCCCTCGCCTTCTCCTCCCCCCCTCTGCATCGCCGCCGCCACGGGCTACTGCCCCCGGCCGCCGCCGCACCTCGCTGGAGGCTGTGCTCCGACGACCAATCGAGGGCGGCGCTGCCACCATTCGGCTCGCCATGTCGCCCCGCCCCTTTTGCCCCTAGCCGCGCGCTCGATTACGGCCTAAATCGACCGATTGCAACATCACCATAGCTCTACTGTGAGCCATGGCCCCGCTGACATCATGCCGACGTTAGCGTGATGTCATTATTCCTTTTCTATTTTCTGTAATTATTTTCAGTAATTAATAAGTAATTCATATTAATTCAGAAAAATATAAAATTATATATCAAAATGATCGAGAAAACATTTCCTAATTGTTTATCCATGTTTCATACATGATTGAACCAATTAATTATGAGCCCTATTAGAAACCCTAAATCGACCCCTCTCATGTGCCGGAGTCGATGCCGAACCCCTCTTTTTCCAGTCGATGCACCTAGGGTTTAACCGAACCCCTTTAATATGACATGTCATCATATTGTATGTGCATTGCATTGTACCTTGTCTTGGTTGTGCTCTTCCATTTCCGGTGTTTAGTTTTTCATCGATAGGGACCGAACGCGAACACGAGATCAACGCCACCGAAGAGCGAGCACCCGAACAACGAGGGACAAGGCAAGCCCTAACCTGGTTCATATATGGTTTTGAAATGCTTTACTTCGGTTCTTACATATTGCATCCGCTTCAAATATGTTTTATCGGTAGTTGTAGATATCCTATGTGTGCATATTCCATCCTTGTAGCCCGAGTTCCCGATCCACCGCTCCCAGCAAAACTAGGTCCGACCTTGTTCGCATCGCTAGAGCCGTATATGTGTTATGCTTAGCCATGCTTAGCTATTGAAGTCTGATCCATCCGGTTGATGAATCAGAGCTACGAATGAACCTAGTTTGTCAGGATGACATGGTAAGATCAGAGATGATGTTAATAAACATGCTAAAGGCTTGGATGGGCCGCCACATGGGGATGTGGTGATTTGACTCGTTCTCGGCGATACTAGGACCTAAGGTTCTCGCCTTCGGAACCAAGACTGAGCGTACAACCACACGGGGCCCATGGGAACCCCTTGGCCCGAACTTGCCTAGTTTACCCATGAGTCAATTAGTTTGCGAGTTCCATTTTCCATACACATGGGGAAAAGGTGGAAAAGGTTTTCAAAGTGCATCATACAGGGCGTGGCCGGGGTGAAGGATACTGGAGGCATTGAACTGGATCCCCTGCGCACAATGGCTGGGACCGCCTCGGAGAATGGCTACCTACGATGACGAAGTTCCCCAGTTAGTTTGACTCATGGAATAGGCGAAGTAAGGGAAAGGTTTTGGTCGACCACCCTCTGCCGGCACGCCAAGGAAGCGTGTACATGACGGCGCTAAGAGTCGGTCGGCGCGTGTGGGTAAAGTTGTACACCCCTGCAGGGTAAATCTTTTCGAAAAGCCGTGTCCACGGTTATGGACGACTTGGGAAAGAACGTGATGATCATAGACAACTTGAACCGATCGTAAAACCTGATATCTATGTGTGAATAAGGATCCCTTCTCACGATGTCGAGGGGGTGATCCTAGGTAACAGGTTCAGGTGATGATGAAGATGCGGTGGATTCAACATGATGGTCTTAGAGCTAGAGTTGTTACCGCTCTCTTATCCCTTTTGAAAATGGCCTGAATAGACGAGATTCTGCTCTCTCTTGTTTACAAAGGAAAACTGGATTTCCGCAAAATAAGCTCCACATAAAGCCTCGCATACCCGCTTTGCTAACAGGTTGTACTAAGTCTTGCTGAGTACCTGTACTCAGCCTTGCTCGCTTTGTTTCAGCCGAAGTCCTTCCAAGCGATGGTGGTTTCTACCTCGACGTCGATGAGTAGTTCGGAGTTCCTCGGGCGGCGGCAGCCTGAGACTTATGGGCTAGGACGTAACCTTATGTTATGGGCTCTTAGGCCCTTTGCAGTCTTGTTATCTAGATAACATAATTAGCTTTCCGTTGCTTGTTGAATTATGGTCAGTGACCTCTGCGTGTAATAAATTTGGATCTTAACTCTGTTAAGAGTTGTAATATATTTGCTTTTAGTCGTAGAGTCACTATTGTGTTACCGATTCTCACCCTGTAGGCCCTAGAGATCTAGGTTAGGCTTATGCCAGATGTGATATCTGGGTTTGTCTAGCCCCGACCTCCGGGGTCACGACGGGTTTTGGTATCGAGAGCGAGGACTGCCTATAGGAAACCCTTTCGGCCGAGTCGATGTTGAGTGTAGTAGTTGTGAAAACTATTTGAAACCTAGAAAGTATTTGCAAAAATCTGAATAGGATTCTTTTTACTCCTTATCTGGTGTCACTGTAATGCTGAGTCATCTTACCTTGTTTTGATTGAAAAAGGTTTTACCTCTACCCTGATATTTCCAAACTAATTGGATCTACGGGTTTGGGTTGTTTTCTCTATAAGTACTCCGTACTTGGTTGCTTAACTCAGTGTTCCTAAGGTTACATCAGTTGATCTGAATCCTGTTCCTTCCATTCAGTGAATGTTATCATTCCGTTGAATCATCTCCAAGGAATCTGTTTCTCATGATCTTTGTCTTTCTCTTCGGGATGGCTGGTCGTGGTCGTAACTCGTAGCCGAGCGTGGACAAAACAATGCTTGAACAGAAGCTGCCGCCACCTCCCACAATGGCGCAGGTTCTTAACAACATTGAGACTAACCGCCTGAGGAATGAACAACTTCTGGAGCGTGTAGCTCAAAACACAGAACATCGTCCCGACAACTGTGTCACACTTGGGGACTTCATCCGTGCACTGCCTCCTGTCTTCACCCACCCCAAGGAGCCTCTTGATGCTGATGATTGGCTTCACACCATCGAACGCAATTTCAACGCTCTTCATGTTCCCCCAGGTGAACGCATGAACTTTGCCACCTACCAGTTAGAAGGTGCCGCTGGTTCTTGGTGGGAAGGTTTTCTGGCTCTTCAAGCGCTAGGACATGATGTTACCTGGGAGGAGTTCGTCACAGCTTTCCGTGCAGCCTATATCCCCAAGACTGTCATGGACATCAAAAGGTGGGAATTCCTGGACTTCAATCAGGGGAAGATGGATGTGGAGACATATGGACGTGAGTTCACTCAGCTGTCTCGCTATGCACCCCGTGATGTTGTTGATGCTGACAAGCAAGATCTGTTCCGCAAGGGACTTAATCCCGAGCTTCATTATGAGATGCTTACTTTCACCTTCCAGTCATTCCAAGACCTGCATAACTGTGCTCTTCTGATGGAGAACGGAAGGAAGGATATGAAAAAATCCAAGAAGCGCGAAGAAGGCGATTCTCGTGCGTCTTCCTCTAACAACAAGAAGCATCGACTCTGGATCCCTTACAGTGTTGTACCTCGTGCTCCCTATGCACCAAGGTCTTCCGGCAATAACTCAAAGCCACCCTCTGGTGGTTCAAGCTATCGTCCTGCCATGGATACTGTGCCTAGTGGTGCTTGCTACTCTTGTGGTCATCACGACCACTACTCAACGGAGTGCCCCCATAAGTCTGTCTGGTCGTGGATATTCTCAGCCCAAGAAGGATGACAAATATTCCTCTCGAGTCGTGCTCGTCGACCCATGTCTCTGCTGATGAGGCTGAAGAGGATCCAAGTGTCCTAATGGGTACGCTCTATATAAACTCAATCCTAGCTATAGTTCTGTTTGATTCTGGAGCATCGCATACATTCATATCTCAAGAGTTTGCAAGAAAGCATGATATACCCTTCGAGATAATGCCCTCCCCTCTAGAGATCACAACTCTTGGGTCTCGTTGGCAAACCATCTGGATTACCCGGGAGGTTATAATCAGTATAGGGCATCTGTTGTTCCCCACCTCTCTCATTGCCCTCAAGTCAACTCACATTGATGTCATTTTGGGCATGGATTGGCTAGTAAAGCATAAGGCTGTCACTGATTGTTCAGCCAGGTCTATTGTACTGACCGATCTTTCCGGAAAAAGCATTCTATACTGGGCTCCATCCGCAATACCTCCATCGGCAAGGTTTACCCCTGAAGCCGAGTTGTATGCCATTGAAGCCCTACCTAAACCAGAAATCTCCGATGTCTAGGTGGTCCGTGACTTTCCGGATGTCTTCCACGAAGAGTTACCCGGCATGCCACCCGATCGAAGTGTGGACTTTGTCATTGAGTTGGTTCCCGGAATTGCCCTGTTTCCCGGAGACCATATCATATGCCTCCGGAAGAGTTGGTTGAACTGAAGAAGCAGTTAGAGGAGTTAGAAGAGAAGAACTTCATCCAACCTAGTACTTCTTCCTGGGGTTGCCCTGCCCTCTTTGTCAAGAAGAGAGATACCAACATTCCATGGCTGGTTGTTGATTACCGTCCGCTCAATGTAGTGGCAATCAAGAACAAATAACCTCTTCCTATAATCAATGATCTTTTTGATCAGTTGTCCGGTGCCACAGTATTCTCAAAGATGGATTTGAGATCAGGGTACCATCAAATCAAAATCCGCAAGGAGGACATTCCAAAGACAGTGTTCACAACTCGTTATGGTCTTTACGAGTACATTGTCATGTCCTTTGGCCTCACAAATGCTCCTGCCACTTTTATGCGGCTCATGAACTCTGTTTTCATGGAGTATCTTGACAAGTTCGTCGTGGTCTACATCGATGATATTCTGATCTACTCCAAAACCGAAGATAAACATGATGAACATCTACGTCTGGTGCTAACCAAACTTTGTGAGCACCGTCTCTACGTCAAGTTCTCCAAATGTGAGTTCTGGTTAAAAGAGCTCATATTCCTGGGTAATGTTATCTCTGAAAAAGGTGTTGCAATCATTCCAGATAAAGTTCAAGCCATTCTTGACTGGAAGACACCTAAGTCAGCTAAGGAGATTCGAAGTTTTCTCGGTCTGACGGGTTATTACCGCCGATTCATTGAAAATTTCTCCAAGATTGCCAAGCCAGTGACCGATCTTCTCAAGAAAGACAAGAAGTTCGAATTGTCAGAAAAGGCTGAAGAAAGTTTCCAGGTTTTGAAAACCAAGCTGACTACTGCTCCTGTGCTTGTCCTTCCGGACACATGCAAATACTTTGTTGTCTATTGCGATGCCTCTCTCCAAGGGCTCGGATGTTTGTTGATGCAAGATGGCCATGTGGTGGCCTATGCCTCTCGACAGTTGAAACCACATGAGCTTAATTATCCTACTCATGATCTTGAGCTTGCAACTTGATACGCGTAGAGCACACGCCCGTTGGGAACCCCAAGTGGAAGGTGTGATGCGTACAGCAGCAAGTTTCCCTCAGTAAGAAACCAAGGTTTATCGAACCAGTAGGAGTCAAGGATCACGTGAAGGTCGTTGGTGACGGAGTGTAGTGCGGCGCAACACTAGGGATTCCGGCGCCAACGTGGAACCTGCACAACACAATCAAAGTACTTTGCCCCAACGTAACAGTGAGGTTGTCAATCTCACCGGCTTGCTGTAAACAAAGGATTAAATGTATAGTGTGGAAGATGATGTTTGTTTGCGAAGATCGGTAAAGAACAAGTATTGCGGTGGATTGTATTTCAGATGTAAAATAATGGACCGGGGTCCACGAGTTCACTAGTGGTGTCTCTCCGATAAGAAATAGCATGTTGGGTGAACAAATTACAGTTGGACAATTGACAAATAGAGAGGGCATAACAATGCACATACATATCACGATGATTACTATGAGATTTAATCAGGGCATTACGAAAAAGTACATAGACCGCTATCCAGCATGCATCTATGCCTAAAAAGTCCACCTTCGGGTTAGCATCCGCACCCCTTCCAGTATTAAGTTGCAAACAACAGACAATTGCATTAAGTATGGTGCGTAATGTAATCAACACAAATATCCTTAGCCAAAGCATTGATGTTTTATCCCTAGTGGCAACAACACATCCACAACCTTAGAACTTTCTGTCACTGGCCCAGATTCAATGGAGGCATGAACCCACTATCGAGCATAAATACTCCCTCTTGGAGTTACAAGTATTAACTTGGCCAGAGCCTCTACTAGCAACGGAGAGCATGCAAGAACATAAAGAACACATATATGATAGATTGATAATCAACTTGACATAGTATTCCATATTCATCGGATCCCAACAAACACAACATGTAGCATTACAAATAGATGATCTTGATCATGATAGGCAGCTCACAAGATCTAACATGATAGCACAATGAGGAGAAGACAACCATCTAGCTACTGCTATGGACCCATAGTCCGGGGGTGAACTACTCACACATCAATCCGGAGGCGATCATGGTGATGAAGAGTCCTCTGGGAGATGATTCCCCTCTCCGGCAGGGTGCCGGAGGCGATCTCTTGAATCCCCCGAGATGGGATTGGCGGCGGCGGCGTCTCTGGAAGGTTTTCCAGCTCTCGGTACAGGGGTTTTCACGACGAAGGCTATAACTAGGCGGAAGGGCAGCGTTGGAGGGCTGACGAGGGGCCCACACCATAGGGCGGCGCGGGCCCCACCCAGGCCGCGCGGCCCTATGGTGGCGGCGCCTGGTCGCCCCACTTCGTAACCCTTTCGGTCTTCTGGAAGCTCCGTGGAAAAATAAGACCACAGGCGTTGATTTCGTCCAATTCCGAGAATATTTCCTTTGTAGGATTTACGAAACCAAAAACAGCGAGAAAACAACAAGCGGCTCTTCGGCATCTCGTCAATAGGTTAGTGCCGGAAAATGCATATAAATGATGTAAAGTGTGTATAAAACATGTGAGTATCATCATAAAAGTAGCATGGAACATAAGAAATTATAGATACGTTTAGACGTATCAAGCATCCCCAAGCTTAGTTCCTACTCGCCCTCGAGTAGGTAAACGATAACAAGGATAATTTTTGAAGTGACATGCTATCATAATCTTGATCAATACTATTGTAAGGCAAATGAGATGAATGCAGTGATTCGAAGCAATGGTAATGACAATGAATAAACAACTGAATCATATAGCAAAGACTTTTCATGAACAGTACTTTCAAGACAAGCATCAATAAGACTTGCATAAGAGTTAACTCATAAAGCAATAAATTCTTAGTAGAGAGTTTTGAAGCAACACAAAGGAAGATATAAGTTTCAGCAGTTGCTTTCAACTTCAACATGTTTATCTCATGGATAATTGTCAACACAAAGTAATATGATGAATGCAAATAGGTAAACATGTAAGAATCAATGCACACAGTTCACACAAGGGTTTGCTTCTAAGATAGAAAGAAGTAGGTAAACTGACTCAACAATAAAGTAGAAGAAAGGTCCTTCGCAGAGGGAAGCATGGATTACTATTTTTGTGCTAGAGCTTTTAATTTTGAAAACATAGAAACAATTTTGTCAACGGTAGTAATAAATCATATGTGTTATGTATAAGACATCCTATAAGTTGCAAGCCTCATGCATAGAATACCAATAGTGCTCGCACCTTGTCCTAATTAGCTTGGATTTACATGGATTATCATTGCATAACATATGTTTCAACCAAGTGTCACAAAGGGGTACCTCTATGCCGCTCGTACAAAGGTCCAAGGAGATAGATCACATTTGATTTCTCGTTTTTGATAGATCTCAACTAAGGACATCCATACTGGGACAACATAGACAACGAGATAATGGACTCCTCTTTAATGCATAAGCATTCAACAACAAATAATATTCTCATAAGAGATTGAGGATTGATGTCCAAGCTGAAACTTCCACCATGATTCATGGTTTTAGTTAGCGGCCCAATGTTCTTCTCTAACAATATGCATACTCAAACCATTTGATCATGATAAATCACCCTTACTTCAGACAAGACGAACATGCGTAACAACTCACATGATATTCAACAAAGGTGTAATAGTTGGTGGCGTCCCCAGAAACATGGTTACCGCTCAACAAGCAACTTATAAGAAATAAGATACATAAGCTACATATTCTTTACTACAATAGTTTTTAAGGCTATTTTCCCATGAGCTATATATTGCAAAGACAAAGAATAGAATTTTAAAGGTAGCACTCAAGTAATTTACTTTGGAATGGCGAGAGAAATACCATGTAGTAGGTAGGTATGGTGGACACAAATGACATAGTTTTTGGCTCAAGGATTTGGATGCACGAGAAGTAATCCCTCTCAATACAAGGCTTAGGCTAGCAAGGTTGTTTGAAGCAAACTCAAGTATAAACCGATACAGAAAAACTTACATAAGAACATATTGCAAGCATTATAAGACTCTACACTGTCTTCCTTGTTGTTCAAACACCTTAACCAGAAAATATCTATACTCTAGAGAGACCAATCATGCAAACCAAATTTTAACAAGCTCTATGTAGTTCTTCATTAATAGGTGCAAAGTACATGATGCAAGAGCTTAAACATGATCTATATGAGCACAACAATTGCCAAGTATCAAATTATTCAAGACATTATACCAATTACCACATGAAGCATTTTCTGTTTCCAACCATATAACAATGAACGAAGCAGTTTCAACCTTCGCCATGAACATTAAAAGTAAAGCTAAGAACACCAGTGTTCATACGAAACAGCGGAGCGTGTCTCTCTCCCAAACAAAGAATGCTAGGATCCGATTTTATTCAAACAAAAACAAAAATGAAAACATACAGACGGTCCAAGTAAAGCACATAAGATGTGACGGAATAAAAATATAGTTTCACTAGAGGTGACCTGATAAGTTGTCGATGAAGAAGGGATGCCTTGGGCATCCCCAAGTTTAGATGCTTGAGTCTTCTTAAAATATGCAGGGATGAACCACGGGGGCATCCCCAAGCTTAGACTTTTCACTCTTCTTGATCATATTGTATCATCCTTTTTTCTTGACCCTTGAAAACTTCCTCCACACCAAACTCAAAACAAACTCATTAGAGGGTTAGTGCATAATCAAAAATTCGCATATTGAGAGGTGACATAATCATTCTTAACACTTCTGGACATTGCACAAAGCTACTGAAAGTTAATGGAACAAAGAAATCCATCAAACATAGCAAAACAGGCAATGCGAAATAAAAGGCAGAATCTATCAAAACAGAACAGTCCGTAAAGACGAATTTTTATGGGGCACTTAACTTGCTCAGATGAAAAATCTCAAATTGAATGAAAGTTGCGTACATATCTGAGGATCACGCACGTAAATTGGCAGATTTTTCTGAGTTACCTACAAACGGGGCTGCTCAATTTCGTGACGAGTAAGAAATCTGTTTACGCGCAGTAATCCAAATCTAGTATCAACCCTACTATCAAAGACTTTACTTGGCACAACAATGCAATAAAATAAAGATAATGAGAGGTTGCTACAGTAGTAACAACTTCCAAGACTCAAATATAAAACAAAAGTGCGGAAGTAAAATAATGGGTTGTCTCCCATAAGCGCTTTTCTTTAACGCCTTTCGGCTAGGCGAGAAAGTGTGAATCAAGTAACATCAAGAGATGAAGCATTAACATCATAATTTGTTCTAATAATAGAATCATAAGGTAACTTCATTCTCTTTCTGGGGAAGTGTGCCATACCTTTCTTGAGAGGAAATTGATACTTAATATTACCTTCCTTCATATCAATAATAGCACCAACAGTTCGAAGAAAAGGTCTTCCCAAAATAATGGGACAGGATGCATTGCATTCAATATCCAAGACAACAAAATTAACGGGGACAAGGTTATTGTTAACCGTAATGCGAACATTATCAATCCTCCCCAAAGGTTTATTTATAGCATTATCAGCAAGATTAAGATCCAAATAACAATTTTTCAATGGTGGCAAGTCAAGCATATCATAGATTTTCTTAGGCATAACAGAAATACTTGCACCAAGATCACATAAAGCATTACAATCAAAATCATTGACCTTCATCTTAATGATGGGCTCCCAACCATCTTCTAACTTCCTAGGAATAGAAGTTTCAAGTTTTAGTTTCTCCTCTCTAGCTTTTATGAGAGCATTTGTAATATGTTTTGTAAAGGCCAAATTTATAGCACTAGCATTGGGACTTCTAGCAAGTTTTTGTAAGAACTTAATACTTCAGAGATGTGACAATCATCAAAATTTAAACCATTATGATCTACAGCAATGGGATCATTGTCCCCAATATTTTGAAAAATTTCAGCAGTTTTATCACAAGCAGTTTCAGCAGTTTTAGCAATTTTAGCAGTTTCAGGCAATTTTGCCCGCTTTGCACTAGGAGTAGAAACATTGCCAACACCAATTATTTTACCATTGATAGTAGGAGGTTTAGCAACATGTGAAGCATCAACATTACTAGTGGTGGCAATAGTCCAAACTTTAGCTACATTGCTCTCTTTAGCTAGTTTTTCTTCTCTTTTCCACCTAGCATGCAGTTCAGCCATCAATCTAATATTCTCATTAATTCGAACTTGGATGGAGTTTGCTGTAGCAAATGACTTAATATCTTTATCTTATTTAGGCATAACTTTCAATTTTAAAAGATCAACATCAGAGGCAAGACTATCAACCTTAGAAGCAAGAACATCAATTTTATCAAGCTTTTCTTCAACAGATCTGTTAAAAGCAGTTTGTGTACTAATAAATTTTTTAAGCATGGCTTCAAGACCAGGGGGTACACTCCTATTATTGTTGTAAGAATTCCCATAAGAATTACCATAACCATTACCATTATTAGAAGGATATGGCCTATAGTTGTTACCGAATTATTCCTATAAGCATTGTTGTTGAAATTATTATTTTTAATGAAGTTCACATCAACATGCTCTTCTTGAGCAACCAATTAAGCTAAAGGAACATTATTAGGATCAACATTAGATCTACCATTCACAAGCATAGACATAATAGCATCAATCTTATCACTCAAGGAGGAGGTTTCTTCAACATAATTTACCTTCTTACCTTGTGGAGCCCTTTCAGTGTGCCATTCGGAGTAATTTATCATCATATCATCAAGAAGCTTTGTTGCGGCGCCTAAGGTGATGGACATAAAAGTACCTCCAGCAGCTGAATCCAATAGGTTCCTCGAAGAAAAATTCAATCCTGCATAGAAGGTTTGGATGATCATCCAAGTAGTCAGTCCATGGGTAGGGCAATTCTTTACCAAAGATTTCATTCTTTCCCATGCTTGGGCAACATGCTCATTATCCAATTGCTTAAAATTCATTATGCTACTTCTCAAATATATAATTTTAGCGGGAGGATAATATCTACCAATGAAAGCATCTTTACATTTAGTCCATGAATCAATACTATTCTTAGGCAAAGATAGCAACCAATCTTTAGCTCTTCCTCTTAAGGAGAAAGGAAACAATTTCAATTTTATAACGTCACCATCTACATCCTTATACTTTTGCATTTCACAAAGTTCAACAAAATTATTAAGATGGGCAGCGACATCATCGGAACTAACACCGACAAATTGCTCTCTCATAACAAGATTTAGTAAAGCGAGGTTTAATTTCATAAAATTCTCGTTGTAGTAGCGAGTGGAGCAATAGGTGTGCATAGGAAATCATTATTATTTGTGCTAGTGAAATCACACAACTTAGTATTCTCAGGAGTACCCATTTTAACAGTAGTAAATAAAGCAAACTAAATAAAGTAAATGCAAGTAACTAATTTTTTTGTGTTTTTAATATAGAGATCAAGACAGTAAATAAAGTAAAGCTAGTAACTAATTTTTTTGTATTTTTGATATAGAGAGCAAACAAAGCAGTAAATAAAATAAAGTAAAGCAAGACAAAAACAAAGTAAAGAGATTGGATGTGGGAGACTCCCTTGCGGCGTGT